>NW_027451366.1:0-38952 GCF_964194025.1 Convolutriloba macropyga
ATATATATATATATATTATATATATATATATATTAAATATATATATATATATATATATATATATATATTTAAATATATATATATATATATATATATATATATAAATATATATATATATATATATATATATATATATATATATATATATATTTATATATATATATATATATATATATATATATTTAAATATATATATATATATATATATATATATATATTTAAATATATATATATATATATATATATATATATATATATATTTAAATATATATATATATATATATATATATATATATTTAAATATATATATATATATATATATATATATAAATATATATATATATATATATATATATATATATATATATTTATATATATATATATATATATATATATATTTAAATATATATATATATATATATATATATATATATATATATCGAAACCCTTATTTGTACTAAATTATCAATTACCCTCTATTCTAATATTTATATCAGGCATTTTATAACTAAGGTTATAATGACTTTTATTATTCACGAATAAAAATGTTCCCGCTAGTCTACTGAATTATTCCACATTTTGTTCACTGTTTTTTTATATAAGCAATCATAATCTCGATTGATAATCTGAATTCAAGTTGCCTTTTTAAATGCTCTTCATTTACACAAGACAAAACTAGCGTGGATTGGCCCTGCGAATCCACTAAGGAAATTTAGTAAAAAACGCATAATTACGGATCCGCTCCGCGATACCACTATAGTTCTAATACAGTATATTCGCGACACTATTCCAATTCTAATTGCTATACTCAGCTATAACATGGCGCAGTCAGCATTAAAGGACAGCGGCAAATCTCCACTCGGCAAATCTCCGACACATTTGGGAGAAGGCAACTCTAGAGTTCCTTGCTCGGGAAGGAATTGTAGTGGATCTTCGCTTGGCCGACCCTCCAGAACATGTCGTTCTACCCCCTGAACCTGCTTATGAAGATGCAGTTGATAACCCTACAGCGCAATCAGAACGAGATCAACGCACTCGTAACGAAAACGCAAAGACGGCGTGGAAAAAATTATTGTCAACGCATTTAGGCGGTAGGCATACCATGCGGAGATAAACCGTGGAAACTTTTTGAACGAAAAGCCTCCTCACTGATGTATTTGAGTCTGGGAACAGAAGGGCGAAGAGTTTTCAATTTAAAAAATTCGACTGTTAACCTAGACGAAATCTCAACAAGAAATCTTTGGGATGTCCTGAATAAAACTTTTATTCGAATTCATAATATAACTTTCGACCGATATCTCTTCCTTACGCGAAAACAGCAAAAGGGGGAACCAATTGAAAATCTCTACGGTCATCTCAAAGAACTTTGTGAAGACTGCAATCTGGGAGAAAAGGAAGATACTATTATCAGAGATGTTTTTATTGCAAACATGCAAAATGAAGACATTCAAAACGAGCATTTAAAAGAAACGGTGGAACCTGACAAAGCTTTAGCAATTGCAATCAACCTTGAATTGGGAACCCTCAATCAACTTAAAATGAACGCAAGCAAAACTGAACTCAATTCAACTGTTAACCAAGTACAACGGATGCGCATCGCGAATGCTACTCCTTTTTCAAATATGAACACCACTGCACGGAAAAGGCCTACAACTTGCCATTTCTGTGGAATGAGCTGGACTTCTGAACACCGTACTAAATGCTGTGCACATGGAAAGAAACGCAATAACTGTGGCATTGAAAACCACTTCGCGAAGGTTTGCCGAAAACCTAAAGACCCTAATTCTTATCCAAAACCCAAACCACGGGTCAACAATGTCAAAAAAGATGATCAAACTGAGGATGTTAAGCAATTTTCGGCTGATTTCGATCCTGATTTGGAATCAAACTATTCATCGGATGAAGATAATTGTGTTGCATCAGTATCTTCGGCAGATTCTACAACTCCTATGCAAGCAATCAATCTCCCTGTGGTATTCGGAAACACAGCAACAAAGATTTTGGTGGATTTGGATAGCGTTTGTACAATAATAAATGAAACATTGGCAAACTCAATCATTTCTCAAGACTCAAATTCGAAATGGATACGCGAGGCGACTCCCAAAAAGTTGAAAACTTTCTCTTACGAAACCATTCAAATGATAGGCTTTCTCCAAACATCAATTCAAAGCAACAATTGGTACCCTAATTCAATAGAAATTCAAGTAGTGACAGATGGTCATCGCTCAATGTTGAGTAGAGATTTGGTCCCTGCCCTCGGACTTTCAACTCAGTACTCTAATAGCCAGAAGACAGTTAATCAGGTAGAACAAGAAAACGGTTCAATCAAAAAACAAATTGCAACTGATTTTCCTGAGCTAATCGCCAGAATTGGTAAGTCAAAAGTACATATAGTTCGCTCAAAATTTCATAGAAATTATACCCCATCACATCAAAATTTACACAAGACAAAACTAGCGTGGATTGGCCCTGCGATTCCACTAAGGAAATTTAGTAAAAAACGCAAAATTACGGATCCGCTCCGCGATTCCACTATAGTTCTAATACAGTATATTCGCGAAACTATTCCAATTCTAATTGCTATGCTCAGCTATAACATGGCGCAGTCAGCATTAAAGGACAGCGGCGAATTTCCACTCGGAATTCAACACATTTCAACAAGAAATCTTTGGGATGTCCTGAATAAAACTTTTATTCGAATTCATAATATAACTTTCGACCGATATCTCTTCCTTACGCGAAAACAGCAAAGGGGGGAACCAATTGAAAAAAACTCTACCGTCATCTCAAAGAACTTTCTGAAAACTGCGATCTGGGAGAAAAGGGAGATACTATTATCAGAGATGTTTTTATAGCAAACATTCGATATGAAGACATTCAAAAAGAGCTTTTAAAAGAAACGGTGGAACCTGACAAAGCTTTAGCAATCGCAATCAACATTGAAATGAGCACCCTCAATCAACCTAAAATGAGCGCAAGCAAAACTGAACTCAATTCAACTGTTAACCAAGTACAACGAATGCGCATCGCGAATGCTACTCCTTTTTCAAATATGAACACCACTGCACGGAAAAAGCCTACAACTTGCCAATTCTGTGGAATGAGCTGGACTTCTGAACACCGTACTAAATGCTGTGCACATGGAAAGAAACGCAATAACTGTGGCATTGAAAACCACTTCGCGAAGGTTTGCCGAAAACCTAAAGACCCTAATTCTTATCCAAAAACCAAACCACGGGGTCAACAATGTCAAAAAAGATGATCAAACTGAGGATGTTAACCAAATTTCGGCTGATTTGGAATCAAACTATTCATCGGATGAAGATAATTGTGTTGCATCAGTATCTTCGGCAGATGCTACAACTCCTATAGAAGCAATCAATCGCCCTGTGGTATTCGGAAACAGCAACAAAGGTTTTAGTGGATTTGGATAGCGTTTGTACGAAAATAAATGAAACATTGGCAAACTCAATCATTTCTCAAGACTCAAATTCGAAGTGGATACGCGGAGCGACTGCCAAACAGTTGAAAACTTTCTCTAACGAAACCATTCAAACGATAGGCATTCTCCAAACGTCAATTCAAAGCAACAATTGGTACCCTAATCCAATAGAAATTCAAGTAGTGACAGATGGTCATCGCTCACTATTGGATAGAGATTTGGTCCCTGCCCTCGGACTTTCAATTCAGCACTCTAATAGCCAGAAGACAGTTAATCAGGTAGAACATGAAAACGTTTCAATCAAAAAACAAATTGGAACTGATTTTCCTGAGCTAATCTCCAGAATTGGTAAGTCAAGAGTACATATAGTTCGCTCAAAATTTCATAGAAATTATACTCCATCACATCAAAAGGGTCGTCGTGTTCCTTCAAACTTGTTAGACAAAGTATCTGATGAATTGAAGAAACTTTCAGAACAAAGATATATAGAAAAACTACAGGAATTTTCCGATAAAAACTTTATTTCTCTAATAGTAATCACGGTTAAAAAGGACAAATCAGTAAAATTAGCTCTTGATTCGAAAGTCCTGAACAAAGCAAGTCATATAATAAATAAGTATCAAATGCCAAACATAGATAGCATTATCGATTCGATTTCACAACACATTAACGATTCCAATCAAGGTGACAATGTTTATCTTTCAACGATTGATTTAAAATATGCTTATAGCCAACTAAACTTGCAACCGGACACCGCACGTCACTGTAATTTTAATATCATTTGTGGTGATGCAACGGGTACGTATCGTTTTAAAACGGGATTTTATGGTCTTACGGTCATGCCGGCCGAGTTCCATAAGGCGATGGATTACACACTGGTTGGCTTGTCTAATTCATATTGTTTCCTCGACGATATAATTGTGGTTAGCTAAGGTAGTAAGGAATCGCACCTCAAATACGTCTACAAATGCTTACAAAAACTTGATGCCGATAATCTCAGAATAAACCTAAGCATATGTAACTTCGCAAAACACCACATAAATTGGCTTGGTTTTACATTTTCAAAAAATGGTGTTAAACCTGTAGAATCAAAAACAGCAGCAATAGCAGAAATCAAAGCTCCGAAAACATTGAAACAATTACGATCATTCCTAGGTAGCGTCCATCATTTAAGCAAATTTATTCCTAATCATGCCAAAATTTGTCATCCCTTTCGGCCTCTACTAAAGAAAAATGAAAAGTTCATTTTGACTGAAAATCACCAAACACATTTCGAGAAAATTAAAACTGTAATTGCAAATGCTACAGAAAACACTCATTTTATTCCGACACTGGAAAACCGAGTCAAATGCGATGCTTCTCGCCAAGGCCTAGTTGCCGCACTTGAGCAAGATGGATTGTGAAGGGTGGAAAACGGTGGCTTTTGCGTCTTGTTTTCTTAATAGCAACGATGAACGTTACACTATAAATGAACTAGAATTGATTGGTGTGGTTTGGGCCATCAAATATTTTAAAAACTAACTTTTTGGGAAAAATTTTACAGTCTTGACAGATCTCAGAGCACTCCTTTCAGTTTTAAAGTCTCATCGTTCAAATAAATCCTATAATAGTCGATTAAGACGATGGATCGATCGTTTGTTAACTTTTTGATTCCAATATATTCCTGGCAGTAGAATGGATTTAGTCGATTAAATTTTGCGCCAACCAAATCAAAAAGCAAAAAGCATTACTCAATATGAGGAGAATTTCATGGTAGCAACAATTTCCCGCATTCGCGAGGCGATTACATCTTCATTCAGTCACTCAGATAAAATTCCATTCCAAAAGCGGCACACTACCAGCAAATATGAATTACATCTAAACAAGATGCGCGTCCACTCCTGCAAACTTGCTAAAAGTAGCACGCATACTCCAAATGCCTCAAATAATTCATTCACTACTTGAGCAAAAGTAAACAACTACAATTCAAAATTCATTTCTAGCTTTAATTGCCACGCAAATCACTTGCTTAAAATTGATAGTGCACGCGCATCGCAAATCCAGTCGTCAAATCTAAACTCCAATTCCGCCGCAAATCCAGAAAAGAAAGTGCATCACATAATAATCTGTGCCAATGAGTCTTCGCAAATCAACCCATCAGCCTCTCCGAAAACCCCAAGAGTAACGCTTTGAACCCAATCAACCCCAATGAAAAATACAAGTGCAAACGCCAACAATACTCAGGCCTCATCAGCACCCGAAAATCGGGACATCGAACTTTCTCAGGAGGAGATTTTCGAGAAAAACTTAAATCAGATTTTTACAAAGTCCTTCCTCGCAGTCCTCACCAGCAAGGATGCCGTGTTGAAAGAAATCAGGGATTGCGTACGACGAGGCTCGATGTAATAAGACGTGTTCTGTAGGTTACCTTTATTAGGATACTTCTGGAACTGTCTTATGGTTGTCTCAAGAATAATAGTTAATCTTAAGGCTTACCTGACTAACTAAAGTTCTATTCCTCTAGTCTGTTACTCTTCTATCTGAGCTTCAGTAGATGGTGCACGGGCCCCAATGCTACGGTCTAACGTTTATCTCAATGCAAAACAAGAGCGGAGTAGAGAGAGAGAAATACACTTTATTATTATATCAGGATAGTAACTGGTACTGACTAAATTACTTTCTCTTCTGCTAAGAGAGGGTAGATGGGTAAACACATAAAGGGAAAGAAGGATAAAATAATATTTCCTTTTTATCCAATCAGAATAGAGTATTTTCAGTCTTTATGAATAAAGTCTTTCAAATATTAAATATTCTTTTTTGGAAGTCATGTCTGACTCCATCTTTCCGGGGTTTTGAGTTGTTTTGAAAGTCTTCTAGTCGAATATATTAGAATATAGTTTATTATTTTCTCTGTAGTCTCTCTGAAGGATTTTCTTTCTTTTTTGGTTTTGTTGCTTGAGATCGGTTTGTCTGTGAGTCGATTCCTAGACATCGGTTACCCAAAGAGCAAGGAGTGAACATCAACAACCACAAAAGTATCTATTCCACCACCACACTATCCAGTGGGCAGAGATCCTTCTGGGTAGGCCCGTCGTTGATGTTGTAGGTATTCTTGATGTCCGGCGCCGACTCACCTGACTTACCTGGTTTGCTTGGTTTGCTTCTGTTAGCTGTTAGATGTTAAGAATCGTTTTTAGATTCACTACATGTTCTATTTATACGTAGTATTCCTTCCGGTTGGAAAGACAAATTAAACCTGTATGTTATATGTTTTTTTTAATTGTTATTAAATAGATTGTATGGAATTCAGATAGAGAATTCAAGGAGAGTATGTCAACGAAATGGCGAACAAATTTTTTGTTTTTTTAGTGACATGTGAGCTGTCGGTTATGTCGATTGTAAATTTTGTTACTGAAGATGAACATGTATTAATTAATGTTCCTATTTGAAGTCATGAGTTATTCTGATGCTTTCAATTCTTACGAATTGTTTTGCCATACTTCTACGATTTTCCAATTTGTTATTTGTTACTGATGACACAGTTACCGTGGTAATAAATTTGTTAATGTTGCTAGTCTCTTGTTCTATATTTTGTTAATACGGTGCAGTCTCTTATTATAAATTATGTAAAGGTTTACAGATCTCGCTTATAGATTGTAATGGGTATGCACGAAAATGACAATTTCCTAGTTCTCTGAGAGTCATTTCTTCAACTTCATGAATTTAATTAACGTCTCTGTCTGCGCGCTTATAATCCAAAGATCAGCGTCAGGGTTCTAGTATGTTAGCTGTTACAATGTCAAGACTATGTTGTTAGTTGTTACTATGGTTAACATAGTTGGATGTCTACCTTAATTGCATATATTGCATGTAGTTGGTTACACAATTTGCATGTATTTAGTACTGCTAGTGTTTCAAGTTTGCATGTGAAAATTTCGAATTGAAAATAAATTTTATTTTCTTTGTTGTTAAACTTGTTATTATGTAGATGGTACCGTAGGAATAGTAAGAGATTGTTACATACGATAGAGTTGGAACATACCTTCTGTTTTGTTAACTTATAAGTTGTATAGGATGTTTCAATACTTGTTCATTTGTTATAAAAAATAACATAATGATTCATAGTCTGCATAATATTGTTTCACATGGCTGATGACTCATTCAGTGAAAGGTTATGCACGTTATCCTATGTGCCTGTTTTGTTCTGTTTATTTTATTTTAATTGACAATTCGCTTTATTTACAAAATTGCATATTGTTTTGCATATGACTAACTATGGAGAAATCTTTGCATATTTACATGTACAATTTAGAAAGTAGGTTAGGTGTGTATGAAGAGTAAAAACTTGTTTTTTGGTTTATACATCTTTATTTTAAATAAGATAACACTGAATGTTAGAAATATTTATGTTTGATATAACATCAAAATAAGAAAAGCTTAGTTCAAAACTTTCTGGTTTACAAGGATAATCTTCTAAATGAACTTGTTATATAATGAGTATGCATAAAAAGGAGTATTCAGTTAAAATAATAACTAAAGGTTAGCTCAAAATTTTGATATAAACAGATTATATATATGCAAAGATTACAAGCATGGTTATTTGTTACAATTTGTTATACAACAGTTTGTTACCGTTTGTTACTGTTACATAATGAAGTTTCGAATTGTTACTTGTTACTCTATTGGTTATTATATTCTTTCTGTCTGCTGTTTTGGATGATTTGTTCGATCCCGATAATGAGTGTACTCTTTCAAGAATTGTTCGTCCTTCGCGAGATAGTATCCAAGTAAGTCGATAATATCTTTTATGGGGGTTTCTGTAATAGATGCATTAATAGAGTTGCATATTTCTTGCTCCATTTCTGGAATTTTTCTTTCGTTATTGCAATTTATAAGATTCGTAATTGCTCTATTCGTAACGCTGCCTGTGAGGTGGTACACATGGTACTCCTCACAAGGTTCGTGTGCCTCAAGTGGTACGATGAGAGGCCTTTCGGGTTCGTTTTTTGGTTGAAATAAGTAATAATTTTTGATAGGGTCGAAGTTTCTCAGTGTCCCTATTGTGTAGTTCCATTTTAATTTGTAACCATAGTTTAAGAAATATGGAGAAGTCAACTGGTCATTTATGTGTACAAAACTCTTTGAAGTCGAATGTTGTTTGTCTCTGAGGAATGTGTAGTAGATTAAGTTATGTATCAGTTTTGTTTCGTGTACCCTATAGTTGTTACTCTGTACATCTTTAGGTGTGGGGTGTAGAAAGTTAAAACTGAGCTGGAATACTTGGTGCTGTTGTATAAATGCACTGTAAGCGGATAAGTCCTGGGAGGCTTTTGCCACTAAGAGATCAAAGTGACATATTGTTGGGAGTCGAAATTCATAGTCATAATCATATAGGAATCGTTCTGTAAGACTATAAAACTGTTTTAGTTTTGGATAGAGGGCTTGATGTATTTTGTCTCTACCCATGTTCTTTGTACTTCTTTTTACTGTGTTTGTATTCTCTGATGGCAGTGGTGGAAAAAATTCTGAGATACGGTCTTTTAGTGTGTGTAGTGGTGCCATAAAGAAAGTATAAGATCTTGAGTCGAAAGGCATACTTGCCCAATTTCGATATGAAAGAAGTGGGTTATAATTACTGCTATGAGGGTTACTGAGTGTTTTTGGGTCCTTGTCTTGGAACCAAATTGTTTCCATGACCGTTTCGGTCGAAGTTTTTCATTAGTGGACTGGTGGAAGAAAGATTTTCTATTGTTTGAGCGGGGTGTTACCGCGTATAGGAATCGCAAGTTATTTGTATTAGGATTTGTTGTTCTGGTAAACAAACGTTGTCTAACGTTTCTTGGTTGTTCAATTGGGTAATTATCTGTTGGTGGAGGCGGTCTTACTGGTGGTGGGTAGTTTGGTAGGGGGGGTGACATATATGTGTCGTTATTGTTACGGTTATTGTCCAGTTGGGGTCTAGTATTTTGATAGCTGTGTATAGCTCTATGTGTTCCTATATTTGTTTCTTGTTCTGAAGTGCTATTGTTACTAACATTGAAAGACTGAAGGTTTCGTCTTTCGAATTTATTCTTTATTTTGCGTGCTATATCCTGTGGTGTTTGTACAAACTCTGTATCGTTTTCCAGTTCTACTCGGCATGTATTGACTTTCTCATCGTTTGTTATCATTTGATTATCGGTTTGTGTTCCACAATTCGATGCACAGTCCCGAATAGTTCCAGGGCTGGATCTGCCCGATCCACAACTCAATTCTCCATCTTCCACTTCGTATGAAAATGGTGAATCCGACTTGTATGGCGAGTCGTATTCCATATTTGATGCCATTGTTTGATGCTGAAACTCAAATTAAAATAGTTTAATCTAATATTGTGTCGTTGCGGTCTGATAATAAATTGTATCATTACATTCTGTTATGTTGTTGTTAAGAATATTGTTCACTATTGCTACAGTTCTATGTGTTATTCTATCTGATATTGGAGTGTCTGTTACAATAAATTTGTTACACTTATTGGTTTTCGATTTTGTACAAATTTTATTATTATTGTAGAAGTTACTTAAATAAATTGTTTGGGTTGTGATTTCATGTTATTTAGTTAAATTGTTTAGTATATCCAAACAAAATAGTAAAAAAAATTGGCTAAGTTGTGGCAGGGGATACAATATGATATGATGTTAGTTGTTCCTTAATACGAATTTTAAATTTCGTATGTATCAGCCGAATGAGTATCAAAGTATGTAACTTCATTCGTATGTGGCTGATCATTCTTGAGGATATCTAAGCTATAGCTACGGTTTTGTATTTTGTTATTTGTTATTTTTAAGTGGTCAAAATCTATGGGTGGAGGATTTTGTATATCTAAAAGTCTTGATGTTGGCATCAATTGATGTTGATTGTTTGATGGTTGGGGTATTTCATATGATGTAGACTGTACGATAGGTGTTTCATATGGATAGGTTTTAATTGACGTGTGTTGTTGTTCTATATTTGGTGCGCTTGGGATTGGTATAGGAACAGGTATTGGCGGGCTATTTCCCAAACGTTGATATGCTGGAGGTGGTGTTATTAATTGTGGTGGTATTGGCGGAAGTGTTTGTAGTTTATTTTCATTTATTGTTGTTAACGTTTCTATTTTGAATTGTTCCGTTTTATGTTTCCTTTCTGGTAATGGTGGTTTTTGTTTCTTTGTTTGTGACTCTAGTGTTCGAAGTTGTAATCCGTTTGCGGTTCGGCGGATAGTAGTATTATAATGTTTATAGTTTGTATCGACATAGTGTTCCGATGGTTTCTCTTTTCGAGTTAACGTTGGTATTTCAGTTGAATGTCTTCTGAAGTTATTATTATCTTTTCGTGGATTATGATGTCCATTACCATAATGTGAATTGTTATCATCACTGTTGTTATCTATTTCTTCTTCTTGTATTTGTGCAACTAACTGTGTTAGTGTTTGTGAGAATATCCCGAAGATTCCGGTTAAGAGTATTTTTGTTATGCTTGCTTGTTTTCCAATTGCTTTGTGTATTGCAAAAGCGTTGTAAAATTTTATAATTAAATTTGTTATAAATAATATCATGCTCATCATCGCATAGATGATAGCCATTTTTCCAGAATGTACCATGGCCAACCAAAGATTGATAGAATCTGATCTTTGAGCCAAGCTGCGTCGAAAATTTCTTTCCAGTTTACACTTGGTTGATCAATTTGGAAGTTATATCCATTTATGTTTAAATCTTTCAACCATCTTAGTGATTGTTCATAATTTTTGTATGTTTGTAATAATCCTAATTGTTCTAATTCGAGGAGTTTTTGTGCGTTTGCCGACTGCGCTTCTTGCAACGGTTTTTCACGATCTCTCATATATTCATGAAGTAGATCTCTTTTGCGTTCTTGTATCAGTTGTTTTTTACTATAGATTCCACTTTCTATTAAACTTGCTTTACTAAACATATTATCTAGTTCTATTTCTTCTGGTGATATAGTATCTATTTTTGTTTCGACTTTAATTGGGTATGGTGTTAGTCTGTATCTCACTGTTCCTTCTGTATCTATTGAGATTAGTTGATCAAAGTTACTATGTGAACATGGGACTGTTTTTGCCCAAAGATATGTTTGTCTTGTTAATTGGTGTACGTATTGTACTCTATTTTTGAACAATATTGGTATCTTGTCGTAGCATTCACGTGTCTGTGGTACGTATAGTGGTGATGATTTCGTTGCATATTTATACATTTTCATCACGTTAACTCCTTCTTGTTTTACAAAAATAGATCTGTCTCCTGTAAGGATGTATCCTAGGAGTGGTGTATTCTTTTGTACTTGTGTAAGTGTTAATTGTCTAATATTGCGAGTTTGTTCGCATATTTGTGAATAAAATTCAATAGCTTGTAAACTAATGCGTGAATATATGTTACTCATATAAAGGTCCATTTTCATCTGTAAATGTGTATTTTCGTTTACAAAACCATAGTAGTAATTCTGGTTTTCTTCATCTTCATAGCGTGTGTACTGAGACATTATCTGTTTTGGTTTTATCTTTATAAATTTTTCATTTTCGAATTTGTCTTCTTTTCCTGTTACTTTTTGTCCTGTATGCATATCAAAACCATATTCGTATATAATATAAATATCGTCGTATTCTGTTATATGTAATGGTTGTGGTGATCCGCATTCGCGTTCAACTAGTGGGTAAATTTCAAATCTTGTTGCTATTGAAGCTGTATTGTTAAATTTTACTTTTTGTTTTACATCTGGTTTTGGTACTGATGACCATTCTGCATTTGTTTCTATCCAATATCGTTCTTGATATTTAACCATGTATGCATCAAATCGAATAAGTTCGAATAGTTGACAATGTGTTTGGGGTTCCCAAACGATTGTTGCTTTTGTAAATGGTGTTGGTAAGCATTCTCCTTTGTGGAGATCACATGGTAGTTTTGTACCCATATATGATATATCTTCTGTATCTAAATTTAGTATTAAAGAAACTTCTTTTATCTCTAATGTCCAATCTAGGATGTCGATTCTATTTTGTGTTTTTACGCCTGTTAGGCAGTTTGATTGTGCGTTTTTATTTTTGTTAGGTATCCACATTGGGTTTGTATAATCATACACTATTCTTCCGTATGTTGGTACCATAGGAGTGTCTATATCAAGTTGTATTCTTCCTTGTACATCTTCAATGCGTTTTTGTTGTGGTGGGTTTGCCAAGTAATTGAACGATATGTTATGCCTTGTTGGTTTATATTTTGTGTTCTTAAGAAGGTTAATTCTAGCGAGTTCGTTACGAACTTCGTCTGGGTCCAGTATTTTCGTTCTTTGTGCGTCTGATACATAGTAACTAGGTCTATTTGCTCTAATGTAGTGGGTGTGTTGTGAACGCCATTCTACTCTTTCCTTAATTGTTCCTGTAACTGCGTATGCTTTAATTTCTACTGCTTGTGCTTTTGATAACAATTGGACTTCTGTTTTTGTCATTTCTAGATTTAGTGGTTTAAATTTACATGTGCTAATTTTGTTCAATTCGTAATATTTGACGTTTGTTATTTCTTCTGCGTCGCAATCATAGTGTTCAATAAAAATGTCTTGAGGTCCTATTGCTGATCCATTGACGTTTTGTCCTGTAAGTTCTACATAATCTTCTTTTGTTTGACGTTTATTCCTTTTATTATTCATTTGAAATTTTTCTAAAATACTGTCCGTTAATTGTTCTCTATAAAAATTCCAATTTCTCGTCCATTTATTTATGGCTATTTCCCACATTTGTTCATAATCTGTACTATTTTTGAATTTTTCTAAATCTGTGGCATTATAGCTTAATGGTAGCTTGTATATCTCTGTTTTGAATTTTGTTTTATTATTGTATACATTATCCTTTAGTTTGTCGAAATTGTCGGGTTCGGTTGTGTTTATTGTATGTGTTCTCGTTCTGTTCTTCTTCTGAATATGTTGTTCCATTCGTTCGTGTATACGTTCTTTAATTTGTTCTCTGATTTTTTGTTTTAATCTATATTGTGACTTTATTTCTGTGTCTATTTTCCTATAGACAAAGAATATTATTAGGAATAGTATTAGTAGTATTGACTTTAATTGAAACGACAAGTGTATGTTAGGCCTGTGTGTGGATTATAGAATGTTGCAAATCCTAATGTTTGTTTAGTATATCTGTCGAATTTATAAACAAAGTCAATGCAAACAAAGGGTGCTGGTGTCGTTGTTGTTACAATAGATGGTGTTGTTGCGTGGAATGGGTGATTAAATATTGTATCGTATTTTATCGTTGTATTGAATTTAAGTTCCAAAGTTGGTGTTGCTAAAACGTTTAGTGCTGTATTGCGTTGTCTTGTTGTAAGATTTAATGTATTTTGTAATCTTGATCGTGACCAATTAGTAAGTGTATCTCCAAGATTAGTGGGTCCGTATAACGGTGGAGGTGGATTCCAGGTTTTATAATCTAGTGTAAAGAGATATGTGTGTTCATTTATCCTACTTAAAATTGGTGGGTTTGGATTGAGTACTGGAGTTGCTCTAGTTCTTCCTGGGTGTGTGGATGATAATCTTATTTCAGGTATAAATGATGCTGGTGAGAGTGCTGTATTTCGTGGTGGTTGTAGGGAATTTGTTACTTCTACTCGTGGTATGCTAATAGATGTATTTGATAATGATGATGTTCTAGGTGTTCGTTGTGGTGTTGAACTTGTACTTGCTGAATTTTGTGGTGATGTCGCTGACCAAAGTGAGCTATGTGGTGATTGTATTGGTTGTACACGGAAATGTTCTTGTACAAAATTGAAATCTTGTCTTTGTTGTAGTGTTGGTGGTAAAAACGGATTTGCTCTAAGTTCTGACGATGTAGGTGTTGGGATAGTATGAACGCTTGATTGATCACTTGGTGATGTGATATTAAAATTAGTTAACGTCGGTGTGCCTACACGGCTTGGTGGTTCTGATTGTCCTACTTCTAAAGGTCTTATTATGTTTGATTCTATATCAGTGGAGCCGTATGATACGAGTGTAGAGTCTTGTGTAGGGAATGATAGTGATGCTCTACGTCTGCCTCTTAGAAGGTGTCTTGTGTCTGTTCTTTCGCGTCTTACTGTATATGGATTTTCGTTTTCAGGATTTGTTTCCTCTATTTCCGGCGATATTGGTATATTTGTTAAATCTGTTACTTCGTTGTGGTGTGGCCTTTCTGGATTATTGTTACTACTGTTGTTATTATGTGATGACGCAATTTTTGCTGCTCTGATATAATTTCAAGCTCCGGAACCTGGTCCCGGTGGTGGATGTTGTATGTATGGTGGAGCTAGTATAACGACTGGTATTAATTCTTGTTCTGGTTGGTGTGTTTGTGCTCCTAAGTTTGTAATCCAAATTTCGTTAGTTGCCAATCTAATATTTAGTTGATAAATTACAATGTTACCGTGTAATGGCGTTGTGTTAGGAAATCCGATTTGGAGGTAGAATTTCTGTGTATGTAACGTATGATATATCGATTCTTCAATTTCGGGGTTAGGATCAATTTTTATGGATATATAAAGTATTCTATTAGTCCTAAGCACATTCGTACGAAAAAGTATATAATAATCGCAATTTTTATAAATTTAAATATTTCCAGTTCAACTATATCAATGTTTGTTTTACATATATGGTAGATATCAGGGTGATTTTCATGCATTGAATTATTGTATTGGTGGAATTGCATATACAACTCGGCGGTTGCGTATAACTTCGTTAATTGTTACAAAAGCTAAATATGTGGATATGACTACTATGCAAGGTACTAGGAGTATTGTTAGGAAGAATATTATTTTTGACAGTATGAGGTAAATTGTAATTAATGGTTCTGAGAAATCTATCTTTGAAACTGATAAATTATTTTCTATGTTATAAAATTTTGACTTCGTTAATACAGTGAAAACTAAAAGTGTAATGCTGTACTGAAAAGTGACAGTTATTTGCTTTTCGTAACTGACACTTAACCGTGCCGCACTATTGGAATTATTGTACGAGTTTATTTATATACCACTATTACAATTACTGGTATCATGTTAGGGCTTATTTATTATAATTTAGTCTTTGTGTTTATCGTCTATAAGTTCTATAGCATCTTTTTTGCAGACAACTATGAAAACTGTGTTGAGTTTGTTAAGATCAACACATCGGTCTGTTTGAATTTGTTGCTTCAGTAGGTTAAATTCTGTTACTGTTTCGTTACAAAGTGTGATATCTTTTAGTAATTCAAAATGTTTTTCTCCCCAAAATAGTTTTACTTCTTGTCCGTTTTCTGTTTTTCCTTCGATAATAAGTAAACAATCTTAGTTTGAGATTTTGCAATCTGTTGTTCGTACACTATCGTTATCAAAATGAATGTGGTTTCCAAAGGAGTATTCTAGTTGTTCAAAATTGTCTCTTTGGACTTGTATTTTTATACAAAATTGTTTTCTACTGAAAGAGTGCATAAACTCTGACACGCTTAGCATCGGTGGTTTTTCATTACTATGGTGTCTATAGTGATGAATTAACCTTTCTGAAAAGAATTTAAAATAGTTTAGTGCAAAGTTGATATGATTCAGTTTGCCTGGTTTTGTCGAATTGTTTTGTGAATGTAGATAAATGAAAGAGTTTTGGGAGGAGTTTAATATGAAATGATACAAAATTGTTTGAGATAGAAAATTATTCAGAGATTTGAAATTATTTGTGAGATAGAAAATTTTTAGTCTTAAGACTAAGTTTTGTTTTTGACTATTTTAAAGTTATCAGCTTAGCTGGAAATTTTCACAAGTTTTTCAGATTTTTGAACAAATTGAACGGTTGTGGTTTGTACGAGGCAAAATCAGAATTGTGATTTTTACTTTCTTTTCCAAGGCTCTCTACAATGTTTCTGACATTTTCATATCTTCCGTTTTTTCATTTTTTGTGTTGTTGTCAATTTTAATAATTACTGGGTCTAATTATGAAGGTAGTTTCCTAGTTTGTTGAATTGTACTTTCTCTTGATTGTTTCAATACTTTTTTTGTTCTCGAGATGTTGTTTTCCTTGTAATTGGTATATTGACATCTGTTTGATGGTTAGATGGTGTACTTTCATCATGTTAGTTTTAATTCTTTCTTTGGTGCCAATTATGTGGTACCAATTATGTTGGTCTTATATTTGTGCCAATTATGTTATTTCTTTTGTTTTGAAGTAGATCTCTATGATCAGTTGAATGGTTGGTGATAGTTAGTGACGCCAGTTCATACCAATCAACTTGGTACAAGATGGTCTAATTAGGAGTATGGTATGTCTGTTGAATACTAATGATGTTGCAACTCTGCAGTGTTGATTTGTTCTACAACTTTGCAGTGTTAATTTGTTTTGCAACTCTGCAGTGTTAGTTTGTTCTCTCAATCATCGACGGAGGTGAAGTATTGACGTAGTTGAAACGTCTATTTCATCTACTAATGATCTTGGTAAGACCTGTCTTGTTAATCACCATTGTGTTTATGACAAATGTTAATTGGGTTAACACTTACTTTTTTGTTACTAATTGCGTCTGCAAAGAGACAGTTTGTCTCTGGCGTTTGTTGTTGGATGGTGTCAATTTGTTAGTTTCTTCCCGTTAATTGGTTTTTGTTATAGTTTGAGTTACTAATGAGGTATGGTAATGATGGATATGACGTCCGTTTCTTTGTTAATGATGAAAGATAACGTCCGTTTTTTTTACTAATGATGTCTGTGACATTTTTGTTGTTAACGTCCGTGCTTTCACTAATGAGGTATATAACGTCCGTATTTTCATTAATGAGATAGATAACGTCCGTATTTTCACTAATGAGATATATGACGTGTATTAGTGTGACGTATATTCCAGGTTTGCAACAGTGTTGCAGAATGTGTTACACAATGTATGAAATGTTCATAGTATCGAAAATATCTTAGCCGAAATGTTGAAATGTGTTATGAGTTCCAGGTGGTTTATGAATATGTTTTATTCTAGTAAAAATGTTTCGTTGTGTTTCAGGTGTGGTGATTACTAAATGGAAGAGATTCTGTGTTCCCATTGTTACTTCGTGTTACTTCTTTTATTCGATTATTCGTTTATTCGTTTAACTGATACTTTATTTTAGATTCCTTGGATTTATTTCTTTTACGTGTACTCATTATCTTTTAACTTCCCTTTTGATGCTATTACTTCCATTATTAATTAGTAGGGATGACTTGTTTCTTAGTCATCGTTGTTGTTTGTAGTACAATATTTAAACTTTTTATACTTGTGAATTTGTGAAAATGAACTTTTTCCAAATATCTATTCCATTCCGAGAGTGGGATGAATCCGTGATCCTTTGTGATCGGAATGAATTAATAGTTTGATTGTTTGTTATTTTGATTCATTGATTCTTGTTCATTTTGTTTATTGTTAATATCAACTATCTCTTAACGTCTATTCCAGTTTTAAGTCTTAGAACATAAAAATATATTGTTTGTTATTTGAGTTATTTTGTTACTTGTTTGTTTGTTTACATGAGAACATACCCTTGATAATCCTTAGTCAGGGTTTCATGGGCTACTGTCAATACCCATTTGTTTTAGTATATCCGGTACGGATATTTTTATTTGTTATTTGTATATTTGTTTATCGTTGTTGATGGAAATTTATAATGGATATGTATGATGGAGATGTATGCCGTTGTCAGTTAGTAAAGACTCTTCGGTTTGGATGTCTGTTAGTACAGAGATGCATTCGCGAAACATCAACCTTTATAACTTTTGAGTATGTTTCCTTTTTGTACTATAAATATTAACTACGTTACTAAAAGGTGTTTTGGGGTAGTATTTGTTAAATTTATTTAATCCTTGCATTAGTTGAAATGTAAAGGGTACATTCGGGTCGTTTTTAGTAGTTTTTATGGGTTAGGGGTTAGGTGAATTATAGCACCTTTTAGTATTGTTCTTTTCTATATTCACATTGTTTCTATTTATATTGTTTGTTCCAATTTTAACTTATATGTTCTTTTATTATATCCTTTTATTATGGGGGGGTATGACACACCAGGTTCGGGTTAGGGGGAGGGGGGGGGGGGTGTGTCCTGTAGAAATACTGAACATATTAATCATAGTGTCTAAATGTTGAACATTAAATATAGGAATGTTGAACACAAATCAACTGTTAACTGAGAGAGTTGTTAAATGAGCGAAATGAATAATTTATAATTTGTTAGGTAGTTTTGTGGAGTAGGTATTTTTGTGTTAGTTTAGTTGACTACACTAACTGTTAAATAGAAAATGGCGGTACTGTGCGAATGTAGATAGCATCATAAGTAGTATTATTATTATTATTATTATGATTTATAGTAAAACATTATTAATGTTTAGGAATGTGGAACTGTTATTTTCCTCTTTCGAAGATTGTAACTGTAAGGTCGTGTAATCTCGTCAGGTGGTATATAATTTTTGGATGTTGTTTGGGTATTGGGCTGCTTTAAGATTGGAATTTCATTTGTTAATAAATAGTTTTGCAATTCTTGTTTAATATGTTTTTCTTTCGGATAGTATGGTACGATATGATTTCTGTGTATTGTGATATGATCTTTATTGTTATCTTTCAGTATGTACGTTGTTTCTGTTGGTTTATCAACGATCAAATATGGTCCTGTTTTTAGGGGTAATAATTTCTTTGATACTCCATCAACCTGTTGTTGATTTGTTATCAATACGAAAGTGTTTTTGTCAAGTGGTTTTGCTGTTCTGAATCGTAAATTTAACTCATCAGTCAGTTTTTTTTTATTTTGTAGTATTTTTTGTTATTGTTTGATATGTGTTATTATAATGTTTTTCTTTATCAAGAAACCATTTTGCAAATGTCCCTTTTTGCAATTTTGCTATTTTTGGGTGACTGAATTGTTTTTCTAGATGAGTATGTGTAGGTTGTGTATTGCATGCACTTGTACTTGTTGGGTTACAATTTCCCATCTCGTCTGTAGTTGTTCCGAGTTTGATCTTAGTTGGTTTTCTAGGTTTTTGATTGAAAACAACTTCATATGGTGACATGCCTAGTCTCGTTTGATACTGTGTATTGTATGCGTATGGAAAGAATTTTGCCTTTCTAGACCAATTGTGGTATTTTTCATTTAATAGTGTTCTAATAAATTTCCAATTATTCTGTTAGTCCCTTCTACTAGTCCGTTTTTCCAGGGTGCATATGTTGTGCTAGGTTTAAATTTAATTTCAAAGTAGTTACAGAGATGTGTTAATTCTGTATTTATATATTCCGATCCGTTGTCGGAGCGAATTTCTTCGGGTAGTCCGAATTTCATAAAACAATGTTCAAATAATGCTGTGAATGCATAATATGCATTGTTTTTAGGTGCACACATTACTGTTACGTAATGTGAGAACGCGTCTACTATTACAAAGATAAAATTATTTCCCTCTGATGTGGGGTGTATTGGTCCTTTTGTGTCTATCATAACCATTTCGTTGAAGTATGATTTTGTAGGTGCTAATTGTTCTTGTTTACTTTTTGTTTTTGTATTAGCAAAAACTTTGTTTGTTTGGCATTGTATGCAATCTGTGATCAATATTTTTATCCAGGTTGTTAAGTTTGGAAAATAAAATTTCTCCATTATGTTTTTTTTTGTTTTTTCATGTCCCGTGTGACCAACTGTGTCTGTACAATGGTTTTCATAGAAAACACATAATAGTAGTGTTAGAGGTAAACAGATTCGTTGCATTGTTTGTTTTTTAATTTGAATAATCATTTTCATTATGTTAGTTCTTTCATCAATCGTGATAGATTTCAATTTCCGGTAATACGCAAATAGTCCTTTATTTCCACGTATATCCATTGTTACCGAATGTGGTCTGTTGTTATGTTTTTTCCACATTTTGACTTTATGAAGTACTGAATCTATTATTTGTGTTTCGTTGATCAAATTTTCTGTTACTTTTGTCTTTTCATCATAGAAAATGTCTGTTATCTTTGCATTATCAGAATTTTGTTCTTGCTTCACACTGTTAATTAATCTGAGATAGTCATCGTCATGATGAACTGTGTATGGTCCCTTTTGATTTTTCTCTATAATTAGGTCATCCTTTTCTACAATTGGTGATTGCCAATTTTTTGTTTTTGGTTTGTACTTGGGTACTAGATTCGTTTTTGTTTCTGTATTATTTTTTTCATACGATATTGGATGATTTTCGTTTTTGTCAATGTTGATTTCAAAGTAATTGTTGTGTATGTTAGCTAGAACTGGGTAGTGTGTTGCTTCTTTGTTATCATTATTTGTGTTGTTACATATGCTGTATTTGCATTCAAGGTTATTTGCAATCGGTGTTTTTGCAAAGAAAAATTTTATATTTTCCGGTATTTCCACTGTAATGTCACTTGTTTTAGTAAAATGTTCTTCGTCTATTGTTCTACTAAGGAGGTCCGGTAATGCTAGGTTTTTCCCTTCGGTCCATATAATATGTAAGTTTGGGAATTTCATCAGTATTAATTGGAATCTGTAAACTCTATGGTTTGGTTTATTCTTTTGTGTGAAGAGATAAATTATTGGTTTGTGATCTGTAAATAAAATGATCGGGTGATTTGAACCTGTTAATAGAAATTCGTACTCTGTGAGTGCGTATATAATTGCTGAGCACTCTCTAATTAGTGTAGAGAGTCGCATTTCGATTGGTGTGAAAGGTCTAGAATTTGCTGAAGTTAATCGCATTTTCTTTTCAGTTGGGTGTTGTTGCAATAATGCTGCTCCAATGCCTGTGTTGGATGCATCTGTTACGATTTAAAATGGTTTTGTTGTATCTGGCATGGTTATTTCAAGCTTATGTGTTATTGTCCTTTTCATTTGTTCAAATATTTTTTGATGTTCTTTAGTCCATTTAAAATTGTTCTCTTTGTGTAAGAGATTGTATAACGGTTGCAGTATTGGTTGCATTCCGTAGACGTATTTCGCTAGGAAATTTATTGTTCCGAGATACCGTTGTAATGCTTTCATACTTGTTGGTGGTTCCAATTTTTGGAATCCATCAATTCTCGACGTAAGCGGTTTCACTTTTTTGTCTTCGATAATGTGACCTAATAATTTCACTTTCTTTAACATGAAATATGTTTTCTCAGGTGCTGCTTTTAGGTTCTCTTTAAGCAGTACTTTGTGATATTCAATTAGTGTCTCGAACATTTGTTCATAAGAGTTTGTTTGGATAAAGATATCATCAACGTAAGTGATAACTGTTCCTTTTCTAATTAGAGGGTATAGGAAATGTGTTAATATTGAGGCAAATGCTGCCGGTCCGATTGATATTCCGTAGAATAATCTTTTAAAACAATATTGTTCGTTTCCAATTGTAAAATGTGTATATCGCATCGATTCTTCATCTAATGGTATTTGGTTGTATGCGGTATTAAGATCTGCTGTTGTGAATATTGTTCCATTTATTCTTGTTAATGCTACATCAACTGGTTCGATTGGCCAGTTACATTTTGATTCGTCTATCATACTATTCAAGTATCTTGCATCTAGTACTATTTTTAAAGATTCTCCTTTTCGTAAAATTATTACTGGATTTGTGAATGTATTTCCTGTCGATAATTGTTCCTTGTTAACGGGTGCAATTATGTCGTATTTCTTTAGAAAATCTAATAAATTTTGTATTCGTTCTCGAAGATGTATTGGTACTTTGCTTATCCTTTGTTTTTTGAATATTGCGTCCTTTTTTATTGGTAAATTCAATTTTACTTTTGTTTTTCCAACGTCAAATTTTGTTGTTGCATAAACTTGTTTATACTTTAATATGATTGTCACTACTTTCTCAAATTCTTCTTGTGTTAAGTGTGAATGTTGAAAATCAAACATTTGTATAAACTCCTTTTCTTGTTCTGAATATTTCCTAATGTTAAATTTGCATTTGAAGTTCGGTTTTCTTTCAAATGTTGCTACTTGTTCGATAGTTTCGTTTTCTTGTATATTAAGTATTTCGTTAATATCGTTTTCATTTTCGTATGTTAGATGATATAATGCCGTAAATAAGTCAATAGAGTTTGTTTGATATATTTCGTCATCTTTTCGTTTGAAGCTGATATTTTTATTCATGAAACCAATGAGTCCTGTATTTATCGTTATTCGATGTCTATTTTTGTTGACTAATAGGATGTCTATAAAGTATTCATCGTCTGAAGAAAAGTTCTTGATGTCTGTAAAGGATATGTTATGATATTTGTTTATTGGTTCCAAATAGAATTTTGATTTTTGGATTGTTTTGTCATTTGATTGTTTCATTTGTTTAAATATTGGTATAGGAAATGTTATGCTTTTTTGCTGGTTTGATTCTATATAAATTGTTTCTCTATTAAATATTGTGTATAATCGAGAGTAGTAAGGGTAACCTTTTGTACTATTCATATAGAATATAATATCGTTGTCTAGATTTGTATTTGTAATTAATGTTAATTTGTTAGTATTTACGTTTATCGTTTCGATATATTCTTTAAAGAATGGTGTGCCCAATATGTTATGATTACATTGTGTTACATAGAAATGAATACGAAAATTGGTCTGTGGTTTATTTCTGTTATTAGAAATTCTGTCTGGTGTTAGGTTCAGTGTTACGGTTCCGAATGTGTCTATCGTTGTATTATTCGCTGCTGTTAATGTTTTGTTTGCTTTGTTTAAGATTATTTCTGGGTTGTATTTTATTTTGTTCCACGTATCTTCATTCAATAGGTTTAATGTTGCTCCTGAGTCTAATAGAAAGTCTATTTCCAAGATCGGTTTTTGTTTTGTAAAACCTTGTTCAAATTTGTTACATGGGTACATTGGTAGTATCCATGTTGGATTGCTTTCTAAGGTGTTTATCACAGTGTTGCATGTTTCTTCATTAGCGTTGTAAAATTTATTTAGTATTTCTTGATCTTCGTCAGAAGACTCTGATGTATAATCATATTCGTCAATTCCTGGTGGATCGTTATCTGGTTTCTCTTGTTCTACGTTGTTTATTCTGGGTTTATTATTGTTATTAATATTATTATTATTATTTCTGTCATTTCTTCGTTCTCTTGAATAATGTCTACTATTTTCTTCCCGTTGAGATGAGTTTCCTCTGTTATCTCTATTATTGTTGTTCGAATAATTCCTATTGTTACTATTAGAACGTTGTCTATAGTTGTCATTTCTATTTGAATCTCTACTGTTGTATCTTTGTCGATTGTCCTTATTATAATTTTTGTTTCTATTGTGGGGTGACTGATGTCTTGAATTATTTCTATCATTGTATCTCGAATTTGATCTGTTATTATTATAATTATTATAATTATTGTTTCTATTGTAACTGTTACTTCTGTTTCTATTGTAGTTATTTCTGTTACAGCTAGTACTTCTGTTATTGTAAGTACTTGAGTTTTGATATCCTTGATTGTTTCTACTATCTCTTGAACTTCTATTATGATAGTTACTTCTTGAATGTGATCTGTATGGTGTCCGACTTCTGGAATTGTTATATATTGGTGATGTCGGTGGTAGTTGTCTACCGTTCACGTTATTTGAATCAATTCTTCTATTTGGTAAATTTTGATTGTTTCTCATATGACTATAAAATGATCTTTCTTTTTGTCTTGTGACGCTATCTCGACGTGGTCTTTTAAAACATCTGCCTTTTGTGTGTCCGTGTGAACTACAATAACTACAGAATAATGCAAATTTTGGTCTTCCTTTAAAGTTCTTTTTATCGTATGTATTGTTGATTCCGTTTAGAACATTGCATATTGTTCCTTCAAATTGTTCTAAGTCGTTTTGATTTAGTTCATTTATGTTGTTACAAGCTATATTCATTTGTTTTAGGTCTTCATTAATATTCGTTGTACTTTGGTTTACTTCGTATAGTCTTTTGTGATTGTTAGTTATTGTTCTTGTTAAATCCATTTGGTCTATTTTCTCTACTAATGTTTTGAATGGCATTTCTGGTTCTCGTGGAGTTTGTTTGTGATTCGCGTGTTTTTTCAATGCTGCAGTTTTTAATTCGTTGTCTAAACATCTGATGAACGTTTGGTTCATAACGCTATTTCTATAATCTTCTGTATATAGTGAATATGCAGTTTTGACAAGGGTTTCTATTCTTAGTGCTAATGATCGTAATGATTCATTGGTATGTTTTTGTAATTGTTGTAGTATAATTTTTGCTTGTTGTTTTGATTTTTCACAATCGAACATATCTGAGAATTCTTTGCAAAAAATTTCCCAATCTAATTTTGTTTCGTTTGGAAGTGTTGAATACCACTTTTGTGCGGGTCCCTGTAAGGTGTGTAGTATCAGTGCCGCTCTTTTTACTTTCCATTGGTGATGTCCAGGTTTGTTTACCGGTTCAATGCCACTGCTGAATATCATAGCAGCGACAATACTATTCAAGTATTCTTCAACTGTATATGCTGGGTCTGTGCCATCAAATGGTCTTATTGTTGTTGGTACTGAGCCACTGCTAATGCTTTGCTCAATTTGAGGTTCTTCGTTTATGCTCATTGATTTTAATTGTTTATAAAATGGTAGAGGTGGTTCTACTACTGTTGTTTCCCTTTCTTCTGTTGTGATTGAATTTGTTCTTCGATTGCGATTTTCTTGTTGTTGATTACGTTGTCTATCGGTATTTTGTATGTTTTCATTTATTATATGGTCTTGGTTTCTGTTATGAAATGGATGCTCGTTTTCTGTTCTATAAATATTTTGTCATTGTATGTGATCAAGAGTTCTATCTAGTATATCGATTACCATTTCAAGTACTTCATCTTGTCGTTTTTCCCTATTTCTATTTATTTGTTGATATTTTTCTTCTAAGTCATGTATTAGTTTATTAGTATGATTCGTTACTGTCTGTGTGATTTCGTTTTTTAAGTCTATATAATTGTATTGTTGCTGTCCCCAAATTTGTTCTTGGTTTCTATATTTGCTATCTAATGAGTTAATGTACATTTTATTTCCGTTAAGTTCATCCTTGTTTTGATATTTTCGTCTATTTTGATTTACTGATGGTGGGAATTGATTGTCGAATCTGATCTCTCTTTCTTCTGAATCAGAGTTATCTACATCTTCTACTGTATTATTTCGGTTCCCGAATAGATTTGATGTTAGTAGCTTATCCGGTTTTATTGTCGATTTTTGTTTTATTTGTGAGTTGTTACTCAGTTGTGTATCTTTTGGTGTTGACGTTGATGTCAAACATTTTGTTAAATTAAATGTTGATGAACTTGCTTGTCCTTGGTCCAGGATTTTCACATAATTTTCTAATCTTTCAATGAAGTTAATACTGTCTGAACTGATTTGTAGTGTGCTTTCAAAATTATCTGTGTAATATTCTTTATTCCAGATGTTTTGGAGTTCATCGCAGAGATAACCTATTTCGTCAGGGAATGTCTCTCCGAACTGTATTCGTTTTTCGTTTATATGTTCAAAGTTGTCTAACCAACAGAGGAAGGTAAATTCAGATACTAAATTTATGACATCGAGTGATCCTGTTTTCATTTCCGGTTTTAGTTCGATTATTTTTGTTAGCCAGTTATTATAATTTTTTATGTCAATCCGTAATCTGTCATTCAAAGACTGTGCTTGTTGACGAATTTCATTAAGGTATCCAGCTGTATTTCTTAACATTTCGTATGTTGTAGATGTTATCGCCGTTAGTTTTGTTCTATCCTGTGCTTCTTCATGCCTTTTTAAAAATATTTTTAGCATACCAGACAATACTGTTTCGTTTTGGAAATTAAAGTATGTTCTTCTGTTTCCCCTTTCATTTGTTAAAACAAATGTATAATTCTTGTTAAGTCTGTCACTATCCAGTAGTATTACTGGTAGGTAATGTGTTAAATGGTTACGATGGATTTTTATTTGTTGTATATGGTCTGTTTCTTTGAAGAGGTTTCTCTTCAAATTTAAAATAATTTTGTAAATTATTTCTGTATTTTCTTGTTGACAATCGTTTGCAATTGTAAACGGTGTCAAGCTGTTAGTAGGATTTGATTGTGTATCAAATTTGGAAGCCATTTGTTAGTCTTTTTGGTATAATCCGTTCTGTTTTTCTGATAATAATTATGTTATATCCTTCAAAATTTATATTTGTTTACCCGATTTAGTTCAGCACTGGTCGCACCAGATAAGACGTGTTCTGTAGGTTACCTTTATTGGGATACTTCTGGAACTGTCTTATGGTTGTCTCAAGAATAATAGTTAATCTTAAGGCTTACCTGACTAACTAAAGTTCTATTCCTCTAGTCTGTTACTCTTCTATCTGAGCTTCAGTAGACGGTTCACGGGCCCCAATGCTACTGTCTAACGTTTAT
Organism: Convolutriloba macropyga; assembly: GCF_964194025.1. Lineage (NCBI taxonomy): Eukaryota > Metazoa > Xenacoelomorpha > Acoela > Convolutidae > Convolutriloba > Convolutriloba macropyga. The sequence continues at coordinate 26,721 of NW_027451366.1, forward strand.
CTCAATACAAAACAAGAGCGGAGTAGAGAGAGAGAAATACACTTTATTATTATATCAGGATAGTAACTGGTACTGACTAAATTACTTTCTCTTCTGCTAAGAGAGGGTAGATGGGTAAACACATAAAGGGAAAGAAGGATAAAATAATATTTCCTTTTTATCCAATCAGGATAGAGTATTTTCAGTCTTTATGAATAAAGTCTTTCAAATATTAAATATTCTTTTTTGGAAGTCATGTCTGACTCCAGTAAGGAGGTCATTCCATACTTCCATTCATTCTGGAAGGATCTACATGTGAAGTCAGGCTGCCTCTGTGTCGACGAACGCGTCGCCATTCCCAATTCGATTAAAGCGGCCGTATTCGAGTCAAAACACATGACGCACCCCGGTAGCTGGGGAATGACTTCCCTTTCCCAATACGCATGGTGGCCATACATGCACAGGGAAATCTTTGCCAAAACCTCCGATTGTGTCCCATTCACAGAAATTGAATCTCGAACCTATTATACCTAAGTCTAAATGGCATCCACATAAAGTTTGTCAAGAACCTAATGAAAAAATTCAAATTGACTTTGGGGGTCCGATATTTAACGATAAAGATAAAGACATCTACTTCCTAAAATGTATCGATCGTTACCCAAAATACCCTATGGTTGAAATTTTCGAAAAGGCTAATGTGGAAAATATAGTAAAATTTCTACGAGAATATGCATATAATCAGTGGTTCCCACGAACAATACGTCTAGACCAAGCAACCCTGTCTAGTAGGTAAAGAAGACACAAATTACTGTAACGAAAACAATATCAATACTCTCGATGCTCCGGTAGGCGATCACAGGGCTATTGGATTAGTGGAGCGAATGATCCAAACAATAAAACGACGTTTATCCTGTATGAAAGCTGAAAATAAAGAAACATTTTCAATATCCAATGCAATTAAGCAAATCATTTCAGACCTATGTTTAATAAAAGAGAAAACTACAAAGTTAACACCAATTGAAGCTCACTTTGGTCGACCTGCAAAAACTCCTTTAAGGAATATTAGCACTATTCCATCAAGCTTAAATCTAACTTATGAAAAAAAAAACATTAACCACTATTTAGATGCTGATACAGTACCCGCAGATGACTTCCTGGACGAAGCTGGATGGATTAACCCTGATAGAAATGACCTGGAGATTGAGAGACACATGTGTCGGGCACAGCAAGGTGCAGGCCGCCACTATCGTGATTCAGACAAGGAATCACGGTTCATAATCCACCAAAAAATTACAAACGCCATTACCCGGACAAAGAAATTTTTGAACGTCAAACTGGCCCGAAAACTCCCTAACAGAAAGAGAGCAAAAAGACAACTATCCGGCTTGTACGAAGTACTCAAACCCGGACCTTTCGTCCTAAAATAATCTCCAACCACGACGATTATTAATGAACCGGGGCGAGCTCCAGTAAAATTTTGCGTTAGCGATCTAGAAAAGTTTGGTACCCAGGCGGAAAGATCAACAAACTTGTGGTCGTATGCACCATATGATCCAGCACCATATGATCAGACTACAGAAACGAAGATCGCCAAACACAGTAATGATTTCAAAAAGCAGAAGAGGGGAGAGATCAAAATTCGCCATCGTCAACGCGACACCGCTTCCATAGTCTCTTCTGTCAATTCTAATGTAACACGCGCTCTGAAAGTCCGCAAACCCTCAAAGCCGCAACCCAAACGTCGCCGCAATACAGCCTCCCTGAATGGACCCAGCCAAAATACGGGAGGCAGACATCTCCCCGACAAGTTCTTTGGCTTCGTCTACTTCAGCAAAGCCAAAGAACCGAAAAACAAAAAAGCAGGACAAGAAAAGTTCGACAACTGAAGATTCAGTGGTGGCACTTATACAGGATGCTGAACAATCAAGAATCCCATCCCCACCAAGGTCCGATATACAGATCGGACAATCATCACCGCCTGATCTTGGAATCAGATACTAGGAGTACGAGCAGGAGAGAGAATTGTCAGTGTGGGATGCTGAAAATGAAATCCAATGAACAATGTTGAAAAATTTTACAAACTGTCACAAACTGCATTAGTTAATTATTTCGTGTATTCGCTCTGCAAATTTCTAGTGTGTTTCTAATTTATGCGAAACATTTATGTGTGTTGCGAAACATTTATTTCTAATTTCATAATCCGTTTATGTATTCGTTTCGCAAATCCAATTTATTGTGTGCGTCCATTAATTTATTCATCCCAATTGTGATCGATCTCCATGCTCACAATTCTGTAACGTATTCGCTTTGCGAATCCAATTTTATTTGTCCTTTCTTATTTAATTTGCTGCAATTGCCCTCCAAGCTCAATAATACAATAGCCACTGCATATCTGATATTTGTGCGAATGAATTTTCTAGCTTACATTTGCTTCGCATATACATAAAATTATGCCTTTACGTTTTTTAAATCCAACATTCGCGGCACCTCTCCATTCAATGTTATGTTATGTTCATTCACTTTCATCCGTTTATTCGAGTTGATTCTAAAAATTGTAAACACATTTAAAGTTTTTCCTGTCATGGGGGAAATGTGATACATATGATTAGCTATATAGATATTTATATATAGCTATATATAACTATTTATATATATATATATATATATATATATATATATATATGTATATATATATATACCCTCTTTATATATATATATATATATATATATATATATTTATATATTTATATATATATATATATATATATATATATATATACCCTATTTATATATATATATATATATATATATATATATATATATATATATATCAATTACCCTCTTTTGTAATATTTATGTCATGTATTTTATAACTAAGTTTATAATGACTTTTATTATTCACGAATAAAAATGTTCCCTCTAGTCTACTAAATTATTTCATATTTTGTTCACTTTGTTTTTATATAAGTAATCATAATCTCGAATGATAATCTGAATTAAAGTTGCCTTTGTAAACGCTCTTCATTTACACAAGACAAAACTAGCTTGGATTCGCCTGCGATTCCACTAAGGAAATTTAGTAAAACACGCAAAATTACAGATCCGCTCCGCGATTCCACTATAAATCTAATACAGTGTATTCGCGAAACTATTCCAATTCTAATTGCTATACTCGGCTATAGCAAGTTGTTTGAATTTTTAACAATAAAATAATTCAAATTATAAAGACAAATACAAATCACAAACCACAAACAAGTATTTAAATACATTATTTTCTAATTTCAAGATACAGAAGAGGATTATCAATTATGCCATGGCCATCTAACAAACAATCAACAATCATAATAAGTTCACTCTCATACTTCGAATTTCTAAGGGAATAAATTCTATCTAGAAAAGATGATGCAAGGGTTTGAGTACTCGCACTTCTTTGCTCAGCGCGTAGTAGGTGACGCTTGAACTTCTTTCTGCTCAATCGTTTTTTGGAGATACTGGGTACTCTTTCCACGTACTTTTTCGCCAAGTTGTGCTCAACCGCTCTGGTTAACTGAGCAAAGACAACTCCTGACTCTTCTAAAAAGGAAATAAAGAACCTATGTTTATAGAGTGTGTACAAGCAATCGACAGTTTGATAGATATGAGACAAGTTTTTTATTGTCTCTAGTATCTCTTTCACTGAAGATGAAACGAGAATAATGTGGTAGCAAAAAGTCTTTAATGGACAAAAATTGTCATTATGAGTAGCAATGGAGTATTTTTCAGTGAGTAGATAAGGTTTATACTCTTTAACTGATACAGAAAGGAATAATGTCTTGTCATTATAATCTCTATAAAATTGAGAAAAACCTGACACATTAATGCTGCTATTTCTATATCGGGATAAGAGAATAGAACCTATATGTGGGAACAAAAAGTACGGCAACGTAATTTTCTATTTTTAGAGGTATCATTTCCTATTTCCATAAAAAGTTAGAAAAATCATTTTCATAATGACACAATTCAAGAAACAGAAGACTAAAAGAATTCGTTGTTATATTTGTCCAAAATATTTCAAGCACTGTTTTTCCTTAATGCAACATAGACGAGCTAAACACCAGGATCCTTTTGAAATTCTGGTAAAAAAATTTGCGAACCTCAAGATTTCCGAATTGATTACCCTATAAGGAAATAACGTCATTTAGCATACCTTTTATGGGTATAAATGAAGTCATTACCATAAAAAGCAATTTTTAGTTATTGAGAAGAAAGGCATACAAATACAAATTATTTATTTTGTTTTTCACTCTCGGCTTAAGTTGTTGAAATGTCTCTCTCTCTCTCTAAAGTATCACCATTTCCTTCAAGTGCTTCTTCAATGTACGCTCAATCCTAACCAAAACCAGGGACTGATTCGGTTCTTTTTTATATGGAATTTGGTTCCAATGCAAAAGCATTTGGGAGATTTACTGTGTCCCAAATTTCAATAAACGGACAACTTCATACTGAACCAACCTCCCAAGTCTTTAGAAAAGACAATTCTGGGATTTTTGAAAAGTACCAGCTACTGCAAATTGGAGACAAAGAGTTTCAAAAATTCTGCTTCCTCAAAAAGGATCTTCTCAATGGAGAACTGGAGATGAGAGAAAACCAACCTCAATTCAACAAAAACAAAGGCATGGAACACGTGCTGGAACAGTTTCACAAAGTGAGAGAGATTAGCATTTGACGGAAACGGAGACTCTATGTTACTCTCTTTTAATACATCTAGGACATCCCAGCTTCAACTTATGTACAAATTCGACTTTTTCGTCGAAAGGAGATCAACGTGTTCAAGCAAGTGACTTATGTCAGCTACACCCTGGATAAAAGCCTGCAAAGCCAAAGAAACGAAAAACAAAAAAGCAGGACAAGAAAAATTCGACAACTGAAGATTCAGTGGTGGCACTAATACAGGATGCTGAACAATCAAGAATCCCATCCCCACCAAGGTGCGATATACAGATCGGACAATCATCGCCACCTGATCTTCGAATCAGATACTAGGAGTACGAGCAGGAGAGAGAATTGTCAGTGTGGGATGCTGAAAATGAAATCCAATGAACAATGTTGAAAAATTTTACAAACTGTCACAAACTGCATTAGTTATTATTTTGTGTATTCGCTCTACGAATTTCTAGTGTGTTTGTTTATTTCAAATCATAACATTTATTTCTAATTTCATAATCCGTTTATGTATTCCTTTCGCAAATCCAATTTTTTGTGTGCGTGCATTAATTTATTCATCCCAATTGTGCTCCATCTCCATGCTCATAATCCTGTAACGTATTCGCTTTGCGAATCCAACTTTATTTGTGCTTTCTTATTTAATTTGCTGCAATTGCCATCCAAGCTCAATAATTCAATAGCCACTGCATATCTGATATTTGTGCGAATGAATTTTCTAGCTTACATTTGCTTCGCATATACATAATGTCGTGTCAGATACGAATCGGTATTAAAAGAGCAAGCACAAAACTTGAGTTTGCAACTTTCTTTTGATGCGCTTAAGGCAGATTTGCGTTTATCTCTTCACGCTTTGCGTGGTTTAGACAGAGTACCAGTTGGCACTATATGAACAGCGTGAAACAAAGCTGTCACTCAGAACTTACAACCACGTTATCACCTATTGGTGATATTAATCTAACTAAAGTAGCAACAAAGGGTTTGAGTTCATTCCATCAGGAATATAATTATAAGTAATATAGTTTATCAGAGTTTATATTAATACTTGATATACTTTGTTACGGTTTCTCCGGATGGGAGAAACCGTTTGATTTTTGTCTTTAGTCAAAAATCTTGTTGAGGGCTTCAATATCCGCCGTATTTAATGACGAAATAGAACTCGTTCCTGAGTGGTCGTCGTCCTGTTCCTCTGCGTTTATGTTGTCCCTCTCGGTATTCGTGTCTTGCCGTTCTTCTGGTTGGGTCTATTAAGTCCTTAATTGCTTGTGGATGTGGGTATGTCTTGTCGTTTGGTGGTGATGTGATTTGTTCGATGTTGTTGTTTATGCCAGTTGGTTTTGTTGTTATTTGTTCAGTGTCTCGTTGTTGTGTGTCTTTGTTGTTAGTGCCAATTGATGTTGAAGTTGATGCTGGAAGGATCGTGATTATTTGGTCCATTTCCGGTTCTGTTGTCGTTTTTTTAGGTGAGCTCGTGATTCTTTTGATTATTTTGTCGATTTTTGCATCTCTTTTTGTTGGGCTGTGGTCTTTCCTTTTCGGGTTGTCGTTCATGAATGCGTTGGGATTGTCAGAAGTGAAAATTTGTAGTGGGCTCCCTTGGGAGGAGTCTGAAGCCAGGTTGATTATTTCCACCGATTTGTCCTTTTGCAGTTTTTTCATATCCAATTGGATGCGGGGCGAGTTGACTTTTCGTTTTTGGCGTTGTTTTGCTTTTTCGAGTCTTGATTGGGCCAGGGCTGCTTCTTTTGAACGTACCTCGAAGTCCTTGTTGGGCTTGTAGGTGCGCTTGGTTGGTGCAGTTCCTTTTCGTCTTTGTTGTTTTGGAGTTTTGCTTGTTTGGTTCCTTTGCGATCCACTTGGACCGGGTTGGTCCGTTTGTCCGTAGTTCCATTGGGATGTGATTGGGCCAGTTTGGTCCATATGTGTTGTTGTGACAGGGTTGTGCTCTTGTTGTTTCGCCTTGCTTTGTGTCTTCTAATTCTTCTTTTCTGTTAACAGAAACTCTTTAATTTTTTCCTGATTTCTTTTGTATTCTCGTACGGTCTTACATGCTACAAAATGCATTAGTCTGGGTTTTGTTTCGTTTACTATAACTAGGTCATTTTTTCTAATTACCATGTCTTTACGGTTGTGTGTGTCTAGTGTTATTGTTGTTGGTGAATAATTTGTGATTGTACCATCTGGTGTTGTATTCCATGATGGTTTAAGTGTGCCGCGGGGTTCGGTCGCTCTACGTGCGAGTGTTTTTCGTGCTACTTGTTTTCTTTTGTTAGTTATTGTTGTGGTTTTATCTCCGAATGTTATCATTAATTTGTCAGGTGTAATCTTAGTAGGTGATGTATGCTTACGTTTCACTGCTTTTTTCTTGACATTCTGGAGAGTTGCGTTGTCGGAGGCAGATTCCTCATCTGGGTTGTCTTCATGGAATCTGATATCAAGTTCGGGCTCCGAGTCGGTCTCGACATTCCATATGGATTCGGCGTTCAGCATTGGTTGCTTGAGGCCTCTCTTCTTGTCTAAATAGAAATTTTTTATGTTTTTGTATGACAGGTTTTTGTGTGATGGTTTTGTGATTATGTTAGAAAGCTGGGTGTTAATCTTTCTTCCGAAGTGTGCCGTGTATGGTGCTATTTTTGTTGTTGTGTTTGGGATTAATTTGATTTCTTGTATTATTTCGGCGATTTTGTCTGCAAGTGTTATCTGTGACCAATTGGTGTCGTTATTTAGTACTGATAGGCGTCTTTTTATTGTTTGAATTAGGCGCTCTATCATTCCTGTGGCCCTGTGGTCTCCCACTGGAGCTAGTATTAGTTTTACATTATTGTTTTTACAGTATATCTCGAATTGTCTCAATTTAAATGCTTGCGCTTGATCACACCTTATGTTTCTGGGTATGCCGTGAAATTTTATATATTGGTCGAGGTACTCGATGGCAGTTTCAGCATCGCAGTTTTGGTATACTTTAGCGTGTGGGTACTTCGAGTATCTGTAAACCGATGCTAATATATACGATTCTTTGTTTTTCTCGTCGAGTACTGGGCCGGCAAAGTCCAATTGGACTTTTTCGATTGGTTGTGTTAGTTGTGGCAGTTCTGATGTTTTGTTTTTTGGTATTAATGGTTTTAAGTTCTTACCTATCTTAATACACGGTTGGCAGTTTTGTGTCAGTGTTACAATTTCCCGGTGTATCCGTGGGAACCAGATTAGATTCGCGAGATGCATCATCCCACATTGCCCCGGGTGTTTTCTGTGGATTGAGTTCATTATGGTTTTTTGTAGTTGTGTCGGAATGAATAGTTTGCCGTCGTAGATTATGCATCCGGTTGGAGTTACTTCTAAATCACGTTTAAGCGAGTGCCAGTAGCGGCTGAAATGTTTGAGTGTTGTCCAGTCCTTGTCTTGTATTATCTGTAGTAAACTGCGGCTCTGGGGGTCTGCTTTGGTTGCTTCAGCTATAAACTCCTCTCCTAGGACTTTTTGTAGGTTTATAAGGTAATCTGGGGCTTCGTCATAGTTTGTCTCTGTGAATGGGCTGTACTGTTGTTTGGAGTTAAGTGGTGTCCGTCCAAGTCCTAAGTTATTTGTCTCCTCCGCCTATGTTGCTATTGTGTTTGTGACGTTTGTTGTGTTACCAGTTGGTGCTTCCATTTTCTTTTTGTTCGGTTGTCTCGGTCTTTTTGTTGTCGGTATGTCGTTCGTTTCCCTATCTGGTCTTCCCCGTGTGGTTATATAGACTTTTGATGGTAGTAAAGTATGAGTGTTTTGTTCAGATTGGTGGATTTTGTTCTGTTTTAAATTGTTAGATTGAAATTTCTTTGATAAATAAGGCGTAATAGAGAGTGACTGATTTCTAGCATTGAATTGGCAAAAAGCGTGTTGCTTTTGTGCGTTCCGATTAGAATGGTTTATGACGTCATTCCATGTCTTCTTGCGCGCGCTTTCTGATTGGTTAATTTTCTTTGGTTTGTTGCTAGTATATATTTTAGTGATGTTATTACGTTGATTACGTGATTTTCATTCATGTTTTCACAAATTGCTGGTGAATTGGGGTGGCGACTTAAATAGTCGGCGAAGCCCATATTTTTTCCTGATACGTGTTCGACTTTGAAGTGGAAAGGTAATAATCTGTCGACCCATCTTGTTAGTCTGCTTTGATATGTTTTATTTCCTCTATTGTTTTTTAGGGCGGAAAGTAAAGCTTGATGATCCGTTTGGAGAGTTAAATGTAATCCGAATAAGTAGTATTTGAAATGTTCGAGTGACCAAACGACTGCTAATAATTCTAGTTCTTTTATGCTGTATCTTTGTTCATTTTTGTTAGGGAACCTACTGGCATATGCTATGGGTTGCCAGTTGTTATCTTCTTTTTGTTCTAAGCATGCCCCTAGTCCTTCTTTACTGGCGTCGCACTTTACTCGCGTTTCGTTGCTGATGTTAAAGTGTTTTTGTTTTACTATGTTCTTTATTGCATTTTTTATGTTTTGGAATGCAGCGGAGTGTTTTTCGTTCCATTCTAATTTTTTCTTAGATTCTGGTGATGCAGTAGTGGTCTGATTGGTGCTGATAATGTTGCGAGGTTTGGTATGAATTTAATTAGGTGGTGGATGCTGCCCATAAATGATCGTAATTGTTTAAGTGTTTTGGGGTTTTCCAGTTGGATAATTGCGTCGGTTTTGTGCTTAGTTGGTTTTATCCCTTCAGAGTTTATTTTATACCCTAGCCACGTGATTTCATTGAGGCCGAATTCACATTTGTTTAGGTTTATTGCCAGGTTTTCTTCGTTTAATCTGTTTAGTGTCTTGTCGATTTCTGCTTCGTGTTTTTCTATTGTGCCTTTTGTTATGATTTGTTGAGCCGTTTGTTGAGTCTAAACCATCTAATGTTGGGTCCATAATTTTTTGAAATTTTGCCGGGAGGTCTGTTAGTCCGTAAAATCCATTTCAAAATTTGTATGTGCCGGTTGCGTTACCTCCGAGTATGCTGAAATTACAATGTTTTTGTGTGTCTGGGTGGAGGGGTAATTGGCTGTATGCGTATTTGAGATCGATTTTGCTGAAGTATAGTCTTCCTTCTTGTGATTTTAGTTTGGATATTTTCATTCCTATTTTGTCCAATAGGTGATCGATGCTCTGCATTTGATATTTGTTTTTATGTATTGCATCATTTAGTATTTTGGATTCCAGTGCTACTTTTATTGATTGGTCTGATTTAACTGTGGTGACTACGGGACTGATGAAATGTTCGGAACATTTTGTTAATTTTTGAATTTGTTTTTCGTCAATCAATTTTTTGAGTTCCCTTTCGACTTTATCTGTTAAGTGAAGTGGGATTCTTCGTCCTTTGTGTTGTGTGGGTTGGAAATCTTTTTTAAATGTTGATTTTGCCACATGGTTTTTCGATCTTCCTAATCTAGTGCATAAGTGTGGGTATTTATTGAATATCCATTTGGATATTCGTTGGAGTGGGTTTGAAATACTTAATAATTTAATCTCACCTTTGTTTGTTGTCGCAAAGGTTAGACGTAGACACAGTTTATCCATGATGTCTCTCCCCATTATATTGATGGTGTTGTTGTTTACAAGTAGTATTGTGCAATTGTTAGCGTTTGATGAAACTGATGTGATGTCCACTTGGATCGTACCGATGATGTCTATTTTGTTATTGTTGAAGCATCTAAATTCTCCAATTGATTTGTTTGGTTGTTTTATTGTTGTTTTTCTGTTTGCCAATAGTTTTTGTGCTGTATCGATGTTCATGAAGCTACGTGGACTTCTTGTGTCCGTTAACCATGAATTTTGTTGATTGTTTGTTTTTGTCGTGATCCAGAATTCCCCTCTGTTAGATTTGTTTATGTCGGATACTTTTTCATTAGTGAAGTTGATTGTTTTTATGAAGTTTATATTTTGCCAGTCCTCCATCATTTCTCTAATGTAGCAAGTCGATTATGGATCGATTGTTTCCTCTGTTTCAGTTTGTTCTTCTGTTTCCGTATCCTCGTTTATGTTTCTTATTTTTTGTTGTGTTTGTCTTTGTGCCAGTTGGTTGTATCTTTGCTCTGGTTGTGGTGCTGTGTTCGTTGGTTGTGTTCTGTGTTGTGGTCTGAATGTAGTACGTGGTGGTATTTCTGATCTACATAATTTTGCAAAGTGGCCGATTTTCTTGCATATTCTGCAAGCTTCGTTTTTTGCGGGACAAATGTTCAGGTGTCCAGGTAGGAATTTATTTCCGCATCTTCTGCAGTTTTGTATTTGTCCTGTTTGTGGGGTTGGGAGGATTGGTACTCTATTTTGTCTCTTTATATATTGTATTTTTTCGAACCATGGGTTGTCTCTGTGTGTTGATGATTGTGATGATTGTGAGTTATTCATTTTTTGTTGGTTGGCTTGGCCTCTTTCTCTTGCTAGTGCATAGTTTAGTGTTTCTGTTGGTGATCTGTCTTCTGAGAGTAAATCTAATTGGATTTGTTGATTTCGCATTCCTTGTATAAATATACTTTTTACTAAGCTTTCTTCGAGGTGTTCCCAGTTGCATAGTGCTGCGTGATTTGTTATTCGTGAATGAAATACTTCGAGTGATTCTCCTTCCTTTTGTTGGCATCGAAAAAACTGGAATCTGTCGAATGTTTCATTTCTTTTTTGTGTGAATGATTCTTTTAATTGCTCAACGAGTGCGTCTGTGGTGCATTTTTGTAAGTCTGTGTGGGGAAATCTTTGATGAAAGATGTTTGTGGCTTGTGCTCCTAGTGATAAGTAAATTAAGATCTTTGCTTTGTTGTCTGCGCCATCCCATGGGATATTGTCCACCATTGGTCCTTTTTCCTCTATAGTTTTGCAATCGTTTTGCCAATCTGTTCTTCTTTTTTGATTTCGCTGTTCGCGTTGCCTTTTCTCGGCAGTGGTTTCGTCTGGTTGAGGTGGTTCATAATGTGGTTGTTTTGGATAATCCAGGTCTTCGATTTCTGGTTTTGGTTGTAACAACTTTTCTATTTGTATGTTTTCCTTTACCATGATTGTTAATTTGACTGTTGCTATCCATTTGTCCCAGTCTAAATCTGGTTGATGGCCTTTCTCCCAGAAGATGCTAACTCCAAGGGGAGATCTTGCCATTACTGACTGCGCCATGTCGTGTCAGATACGAATCGGTATTAAAAGAGCAAGCAAAAAACTTGAATTTGCAATTTTCTTTGATGCGCTTAGGGCAGAACTGCGTTTATCTCTTCACGCTTTGCGTGGTTTAGACAGAGTACCAGTTGGCACTATATTAACAGTGTGAAACAAAGCTGTCACTCAGAACTTACAACCACGTTATCACCTATTTGTGATATTAATCTAACTAAAGTAGCAACAAAGGGTTTGAGTTCATTCCATCAGGAATATAAATATAAGTAATATAGTTTATCAGAGTTTATATTAATACGTGATATACTTTGTTACGGTTTCTCCGGGTGGGTCCGCCACCACACATAAAATTATGCCTTTACGTTTTGTCAGTCGCGGCACCTTTCCATTCAATATTATGTTATGTTCATTCAATTTCATCCGTTTATTCGTGT
>NW_027451367.1:0-35000 GCF_964194025.1 Convolutriloba macropyga
ATTTTTTAATTGATTTTTTTTGTTTCTAACAATATTTGTGCTCATACAGCAATTGTTATCCAGCAATAGTTGAATATTTATTGAATTTAACTACTACGAAATTAATTGTTTTAAAAAAATTATTACATATTTATTGAATTCAACGACTTCAAAATGAATTGTTTTCAAAAAACCATTGCGAGTTGCCTTTTGGTGTGTTTTTCAATTAATTTCATTAATAACAGGTCCTCTTGGCTCTCTAGTGACAAATAATTGATTCTATTTAATAGAGTCAATTAGTTGTTTGAGAGTAATTAGCCTCTTCCATCTTGAAGTACGATGAAACGCAATGGTCCATAAATTTTGGTGATTTCATGAAATCTTCAAACTTTCTCCAAATGTATTGTTTTCTTAATGAAAAATTAAATTGAGGTCCCCATAGTTTGTTTTTGTTGTCTTCTGCTTGTTATTTGCTCAATCGAGGATTGCTTTGTTTTGTTACCGAGTAAACTAAATGAGCAGTCTATTTAAAGAGCTATTTAAATAAAGCGAGAATCTATCCAGCGAGAAACTTTATTACGTCATAATCTCTTAACCATGTAAGCCTTACAAAAAGATTAAATGCACACAAAATACGTTCTATTTGGCATAGAAAGCTCGGAAAAAGTTCGTTAAACATAATTTTCGTTGAGCCTACTAATATACTGAATCGATTGCGCTCTTTTTAGGCTTAATATTTTTATGTTTCGAAAACGTATCGGTGACCAATCTGAGTCGAAAATCGACTCAGACAAAATACCTGCTAAAAAAGATCAAGCTAGATTTGCCGGGCCATTGAGAGGGGCCTTTGGCCTTAATGCGTTATCAAATACAGTTGCCTAGTTGACTTATCGTGTAGCTTATTGAATTGAACGTATATCTTTGAACGAAAGAGTGTTTTCCGTCACCTTTATTTTGGTGCCGCGATTAGTTCGAAATCTAATTGTGGCCTCCGAAATTGTGTTTTGGTTTATTATTACTCACGTTTACATCCAATATAACGAAAAGCTGTATTAGCAGAGGAGACTAACAATCAATCAGAAAGGAACAGCTTGTATGAGTTTGCAGCAACGTTTTCCTTCATTGAGCTCAGACCTTTGATCACAGCGATCATTCACGTTCAAATTTACATCCCAATTAACTTGAAACAGTTTTCGTGACTTGAAATGGGCCAAATAACGAATAAACAGGGCTGCAATCTGTCCTATCTCTGTGGTTTCTGTCTGCTCGTTGTTTCACGACAGTGACGAATTGGATCAGAATTTGTGGAAATTGTTGAGACATGAGTCAGTCAATGGATCCGAATGTGGGCGCAAACTACGAGGATTGACTGGACAAAAAATGAAGACAGAGGCAAACACTGACCAGCAGATGGAAACTCACCGATTCTGGTTACTTCAAAAACTTATAAGACTCATACAAACACTTCTAACTGTTGAAAAAAAATTGATTGTTGTCGTAAATTGATATAACCGGCAAATCTAGCTACACCCCCCTTATATTTTTGGTTTCATTTCCTCAAATCCGGTATTTTCAATTCCTCAGGTCGCCGATAACCTATCCCTCATAATTTTTTGAGTTTAAAAACATCAATTTTGAAAATTTTCGGCAAAAATGCTATAATTGTTTCATTGCGTTATATCTCGCTGAATTAGGCTTTAAAATGCTATAAACGTCTAAATCACGCGAAGCAAAGAAAAAAGTTTGAGAAAATTGACCAGATTTAAGAAAAAAAAATGGAATAAAATCTATCCGATCATTCTAGCATACTAATATAGTAGATAGATAGATTAAAACGTTGTAAAAAACAAGTCTGGTCAAGTCTTTCAAACTTAACAAAAAAAGATCAGGTAACTGATTTTTTTTGCAAATAAGCGCTTATTCTTGGTAACTCGTGAAAATCGTGCCTTTAAGATCAAGGTTCGGAGTTTGAGCAAAGCTCAAGTCAATTATGTTGTAAAAAACATTATATGGTTTTTATATTAGCTGCAAGTTCACTGCATCACGCCATAAAAACCTTGCCTCAAGCGTTACAAGACCATTATAAAAAAGGAATTTACGCATTACCGGGTCTGAGTTTTAATCCTAACGCTTTGAAAGTCCGAAAAACCGCGCAATTTCAATTGAGTCACTTCTTCCGTGATAAAAAGAGGCTAGTTATATGGCATGATGTGGTGAACAATTCATTGTCCCGTCATCGCAGTAACAACAATAAGCCTTTAACACCTTCGCAGCTTATTGAAGTGCTTGAAAAGTATCGGGAGCGCATAGAAGCTATACTGTATTGCCCCAGAGAGGGAACTCCTGATATTTCTGATCAGCTCAAGCGTAGTACTCTAGTTACTATACACTTAGTGAAAGACATTGTGTCTACACGTAAACAGAAAGATCTTAGTTTACTCAAAGAGTACAGAGCATTACACCAAAGGCCTGCGCTTGAGCTGAAAACACTGACCATAGTCTTAACTCATAAGAACAACCTCCGGTCCTTGATAACACGGTCCCGACCGAAAAAAACTTTCCAAGCGCCGTCGAAAAACGCTCCGCAACCGCCATGCGTACGAGGAGGCGGAACTTACTCAAGCCTTTAATAACCTAAATGTCTAGTAGTCTTGCGTTGTTGCGCGGGTTAGTTTGTGGTTGATTCCTTCCAATAGCGCTTTACTAAACGTTTCGCTCTCCCCATTTTGAGTTATTCACTACCGTCCGTTTTCCGCAGGTTATCTGGGTTCATTTTCCATTTCCGTCCTCTTTGTTTCCGTGTCTTCTTGTTTCTTTCTATTCCCCGTTTATTTGTTGTATGATGTAGTATGTTGAGTTTTGCTGTAGTAAAATTTCTTTCTGCTAGTATGCTGGTCTGTTGTTTAGTCTCGTTCCTTGCTAGGGTGTGACTTAAGTTCATTCTAGAGTTACGGCTGGTTTGTTTCGTGACTTTCACCACACTTGTTTCCTAGCAATTTGTTGTAGCTTTATTAATTTTCGTAGTATGCCTTTTTGTTGTCTGGGTAGGGTGGTTTGCTAGGGTGTGACTTAAGTTTGTTCTGGAGTTACGGCTAGTAAATTTCCTGACTTTTTCGACTTTGGTTATACTACACCGTTGCCGTAAATTGTTTCATGTTTTGATGCCGTTGATAAAGCCCCATAATGTTTTGTGCTAGTTTACCTGGCAGTAGCTCCTCTCCTTCTTTCTAGGGTGTGACTTAAGTTTATTCTGGAGTTACGGCTAGCTTGTTTGGTTGAGTTTGTTGCTGTGGTCTGCTAGCATCGATCTTCCCGCCTCCTCGCTTGTGGTTTCCGCCCCGCCCGTGCCGTTTTCCCGTTTCGTCGCGCGCCATCCGCCCGACGTTTCCGCCCCGCCCGTGCCGTTTTCCCGTTTCGTCGCGCGCCATCCGCCCGACGTTTCCGCCCCGCCCGTGCCGTTTTCCCGTTTCGTCGCGCGCCATCCGCCCGACGTTTCCGCCCCGCCCGTGCCGTTTTCCCGTTTCGTCGCGCGCCATCCGCCCGACGTTTCCGCCCCGCCCGCGCCGTTTTCCCGCTTCGTCGCGCGCCATTCGCCCGACGCTCCCGTTTGTCCGTCCGGTTTCCCGTCGCGTCGTGCGTTATTCGTTCGGCGTCTCTTCCCGTCTCCCGTTCTGTCCCTTTTTGCGCTTCCTGCGCACCGTTCTTTCTTTCTTTCGCCGGGTACTATTGTACTCGACGAACATTTTTGCTCTTTGGCGGTTTGCTAGCCAAACCGTCACACGGGTTCGGTATAACCCATTTGTGTTGTGCTGTTGCATGTCTGTGTACTTTATAATAGTACTAAATTAAACTTGTGGTTCCTGTTTTTCTTAAGATCATGACAACTTTGCAGGACAAATTCAACAAACTTTATAGTGCAAGAGCAAAATTAGAGGCTGAACTTAATAACATCTATGGGGAAATTAACAATGCTGTTGATAAGCAAGACAGGAAAGTTAAGATTGAACGTCTGATTGTGAAGTTCAAAGACGCTTTTACTAGAGTAGTTGATAAGAATGAAGAGCTCTTTGACTTGGCACAAAAGACTGAAGATCCAGACAATGCCTGTAAGAATCTTGAGAAATGGTTAGAGACTGTAACAAAGAAAACCGATGAATTCATTGCTGCTGCTCGAGGGTATATCAATTCGGTCCATGACAAAGAGACAGCAGAGCTGTATACCTCTCACCAATCAAGATCAGGTTCACATATGACTTCCTCAAAAAGATCAAGTCAGCGTCAACGAGACTTAGAATTATCTAGACTCAAAAGGGAGGAACTTGAGAAACAACATGAGGCAAAACTCCGCATTGCTAGACAACGTCTTGAAATTGAAAAACAAACGAAATTGCGGGAATTAGAAATTGAACAGCTTGAGGAAGATCATCGCAAGGAAGTAGCTGCTGCAGCCCTTGAGGAAATTGAGTTGATGACAAAATCATCAGCGGACGGGTCTGGTACAGGCAAAATGAGTGGGCTCTTTACGGAAAGAAGTTCAGTCAAGAGCAAGAAACTTGTTCAAGATTGGGTTAATTCGTCACCAGCCGGGAACATGGCAGATGTTGCAAACGGACCGAGTTTGCACTTTTCTGGTTCCATCGCCCAATCTAACCAAGCAATTGTCCGACCTTCTTCAGCTCAACTTCCAAACTCACACTTCAATCTCAATACACATGGTCAAGTTGAGGCCAACATCAACCTCCCTGTCCATGAACCAAGTAGTGGAACCAATGTAACCAATGATGCACATGTTGCAAACAACATCATGCAAGAGCAGCGACAGCCTCAATATACGCCTCCATCACCACCAATAAACTTTGGTATGCCAACTCAACTAAACGCCCCAAACACAGCCAGACAACTGTCTCAAGCGACAATGCACTTCGATGGTTTACAGTTAGATCATCAATTCCCTCGCAGGTCGAGCATGCCGGGACAGTTGAATTTAGTCAGCCCTTCGCGTTCACTACCTTTAAACACACTTGTTAATGCTCCGCTAGCACTTAATCCGCAACAAGCACACATAAATGTACCAGCCCCTCCATCCCCCGTTCTAAACCCCGCACCACCGCATTTTCCGCTAATCCCACCAGCATTCCGCTTTCCTCCTTCCCCGCCACAAGCACTCCCACTACAAGCCACTACCCCGTGGCGAATAATGTCAATCTGTCACCCCATTCTCCGCCTGCACCATTCATTTCCTCGGCAAACAATTTCGTGCCTCAATTAATTCATCCACCACCTCCACAAAAGACTTTTCAGCCCCAAAACTTTGTACCCATAACCCATGCACCTCCTGCTCCTCCAGATCCAAATGTCTGGGGTTTTCCGGCAGCAGTCCCACCAAATGCATTACCACTTGTACGTACATCTGCAAATCTATACACCGCACAACCGGCCCCGTTAATCAACCCTCATATATCTACATCGCACCGCTCCCCTCATGCACCAGCAGCAGCAGGCGCTCAAAATTACGTAACATCAGACTTCATGCAAGCGAATCCATTTAGTTCTTCCACAGGTACCGCCCCCACCTTTGTCACTCCGATCATTCCGCCAACGTATGGAGCTACCGTTCCAAACCCGTTGTGTTGGGGTGGCCCGCCGCATCCCACACCTTCGGCTCCTTCTTTGGACTCTGCGGATTTGATAAAGCAGTTGGCGGACGCAATTACTTGTAAGAAGAACGATCCACTGCCCGAGTGGAAGTTGGCACAATACAATGGTGATCCCCTGCAGTGGCACGAATGGTTCGGGCAATTTAAAAGCGCCATAGACGCACAGTCCTTGACTGATGACGTCAAGTTAACATACTTAAAAACCCTTGTAACTGGAAAAGCTAAAACCGCCATCGCTGAGTTCGCATACTGCGGTGTAATGTATAAGGACGCACTTAAGACACTCGAACGTAAATTTGGCCAACCACAGGCAGTAGTCAGTGCACACTTAGAAAAACTCAGCTCTTTTCCACCACTAAAGATGCACAATAGTGATAACATCATAAACT
The DNA here is from genome assembly GCF_964194025.1 of Convolutriloba macropyga. Taxonomy (NCBI): domain Eukaryota; kingdom Metazoa; phylum Xenacoelomorpha; order Acoela; family Convolutidae; genus Convolutriloba; species Convolutriloba macropyga. The sequence continues at coordinate 6,026 of NW_027451367.1, forward strand.
ATTCTGCAACAATTTCAAGTCTTGTTGGGGTCTTTAAATCACTTTCATATGACGCAGACCTTAAGAGCGCCTCACTTCTCAACACGGCTGTGCAAAAATTGCCGCCCAATCTGAAAGAGTCTTGGTCACTCTTCACCGTGAAAAAACATTGGGTTAAGCCAACACTCCTTGACTTCAACGATTGGTTGAAGGAGAAAGCCGAGGCACATGATTTAATGAAACAAACTTCGTCGAAAGCAAGAACTGAGGATAACACCAACTCAGTAGTAAAGACCAAAGTTGCCTCAAGAACTTTTGCTGCTAATACACAAACTAAGGGCACTCAGAGACCAGCCTCAACATCGGCAACGCCTGCAACCCCTCGCTGCATTGTGTGTAAAGGTATCCACCGCATCTGGGAGTGTAGGGTATTTAAAGAAAAGTCTCCCACTCAACGAGCAAAGGTAGTGGCGGAAGCAAAACTGTGTTTCTCATGTTTGAGAGAAAAGCACATGTTCAGGCAATGCCCACACCCCAGGAAATGCAGGAAGGACGGTTGCAACAGCTCCCATAACACACTTCTCCATGGAGCTGAGAGGGTTTATCCATCAAAATCCCCTCCAAACAACAACAACAGTAATTCTAATGCTGGCACAAATCAAAGTAAACTCCCTAGTGTCCAATCATCGAGCAAGACCACCACTTTGTCATCTGTGAGTAATGTGAAAGGCCTCCGTCAGGTGACTGAATTACAGTTAAAGAGCTCTACCGGTAAAGATACCACGGCTTTAGTTTTGTGCGATACCGCTTGCAGTAACTCTTGGGTGTCCAATGATCTTGCAAATAGACTTGGTTTGCACGGTACAGCATTGAAACTAACAGTCAAGGGTATAAATACCGAAGAGGTCGTAGACACTGAGTTAGTTGAACTAATTGTAACACCACGCGACAACCAAGCATTTGAACCATTTAAAGTCAGCCCTTACGTAAAGGAAAATTTGAATGTAGGCGCCGATGTCATTAACATTAAAGCACTTCAGGAAACATACCCGCACCTAGCAGTTCTAGACCCAGTTACATATTGCTACGGAAACATCGAGATGATACTTGGACAGGATGTGTATCATGCCATCCGCCCGTTAGAGTACTTCGCTGCCGACGAGAAGTCCTCGCCCTTCGCTGTTCGCTTGCCCATAGGTTGGGTTCTAAGCGGCCCTCTACCGTCGTCTTCAGGTTTAGTCTCGACTTGTTTCAAAGCTAATTTAGAGCAGGATTTTGAACTCGCTAGTCAGGTAAAATCTTGGTACGACATGGAGTCGTACGGCGCACTTAAGCAAGTAGACCCACGATCCGCATCGGATGCACGTGCGCATGAAATTCTTGAAAACACCACCGTGCATAATGGAAAAAGGTACGATGTCGGAATGCTATGGGCTGAAGATAACATCGAACTGCCCAATAATTATTTCTCAGCACTTGTTCAATTAAAGTCTTTGGAAAAGCGGCTAACGAAAGATCAGACATTAAGGGAAAAATATTCGAATACCATCAAAGAGGACTTAGACAAAGGCTACGTAGTAAGGGTCAAAGATGCTCATAAGGTGGAAAGTCGCTCGGAACGAGAGTGGTACCTACCACACCATCCGGTTGTTAACCCGAACAAGCCGGGTAAGGTTCGTAGGGTACTAAACGGAGCAGCAAAATTCCATGGCGCATCTCTTAATAAGTCATTACTTACCGGACCTGACCTACTACAAAACCTAATCTATGTACTCCTACGGTTCAGACAACATCCATTTGCCGTATCCGCCGACATCGAGGGAATGTTCCTCCAAGTTGGAGTGTTGCCATGTGATCAACCATCATTGCGCTTTTTGTGGCGGGAGGACCCCACATCAAATGTTGTGGTACACCAGTATACGCGCCACATCTTTGGGGCAAAAGATTCACCCACCTGCGCCAACTACGCACTTCAGCGCACGGCACGCGATAATGCTAAGGAGTACCCAGAAGCTGCGAAAGCCGTCCTTGAGAACTTCTACATGGACGATTACTTGGACTCAGTGGAATCCCCCGAGAGGGCCCTCATTAGGTCGAAGGAATTGGTTCATCTTCTCCATCTAGGTGGGTTCAAGCTTACTAAGTTTGTAAGCAATGTACCAGATCTGGCTGACCGAATTGATGGGTCTGCTCAATCCACTGAACCGAAGGTCATCGTTTCATCCAAGGAGGAATCAATGCACGTGCTTGGGCTTAAGTGGGATCACAACAACGATACTCTGGTTGTGAGCAGGGGTACTAACAGCACCATCACGAAAAGTTTAACACAGCGCTTGGTCCTAAGTCTTGTGTCAAAGGTCTACGACCCAATTGGTCTTGTCGCACCGTTCACTGTTGGTGCTCGGCTAATCTTGAAAGACATTTGGCGTGCCAATGGACAAAGTTGGGATGACGAGTTACCTAAAGACACAGTTGACAGATTCCTTGCCTGGTGTGTTGAACTGCCGCGGTTAGCTGAGATCACTATACCGAGAAGTTACTTTTCAGGACCATTCCAACATCTTGAACTCCACATGTTTGGTGATAGCTCGCAAGACGTATTCAGTGCAGTAGGTTTTCTCAGGGCTCAAGTAACTTGCACCTCCGGGGAGATTAAAACAGAGCTGGCATTTGTCTTGGGCAAGGCCCGTGTTGCACCTATGAAGGTAATGACAGTTCCTAAGTTGGAATTACAAGCCGCTCTCCTCGCTGCCCGTTTAAAAAGGGAAATCTGTCGAGCATTAACGGTTACTGTGGATAAAGTCTTTATGTGGACAGATAGTACCATCGTCTTGCAGTGGATAAACTCAACAAACAAACACCCCATCTTCATTGCAAATCGTGTTAGTGAAATCCTGGAGAACACCAGCGTTGACCAATGGAACCACGTCGCCACTTGTGACAATCCGGCAGATGCTGGCACGCGTGGCATGTCCGCTGAAGTTTTGCAATCAAGTAGCTGGGTGAGGGGTCCTGACTTCTTGAGAACTAAGCAATTCCCTTTCGTACCGAATACTGACGTCGTTGATAACATCAAGCTCGGCGTTGTAACCAAGGAACAAGATGATGACTCCATCTCATCTTTAGCCGCATCTGTAACCAATTCCCCAAAGGAACAAAGCACTAATCTGATCCCGTTTGATAAGTTCAGTTCTTATCAAAAATTACTTCGTGTCACCGCATATGTGCTCCGTCTTTTACCATCTCATGAAAGTTACCGTACCGTAGACGGCAGCATAGCCGATCCTGTTGAGCTTGACGAAGCCGAGCGTCATCTCCAGTACTTGGTTCAGGAAGAGTCCTTTAGTACTGAAAGAAAGGATCTTCTTGACAACAAATCTGTTAAGAAGAGCAGCCGCATTGCTCAGTTTACTCCGTTTATTGGGCCTCATGGTCTCATCCGTTCTTCTGGTCGGCTCCGACGGCTAGTGGAAATTGACTTTGACACTAAGCATCCTATCGTGCTGGATGCACGTCATACTTTTGTTAAACTGTTTCTGCGGCATACTCATTTGAAGAACCATCATCAGGGCATTGATTACTTAAGGTCAAAGGTACAGGAACGTTATGCCATCCTAAAACTACGTTCCACACTGCGTTCCATCAAATCAAACTGCGTGTTGTGTAGAAAGTTCCGTGCAGCAACCATTCAACCTATCATGGCAGAGACCTCCCAAAGGAGAGACTGGCATACCAGTCTCCTCCCTTTACCAACACCGGGGTTGATTACTTCGGCCCATTCTACGTCACAGTTCGTCGGACTACCGAGAAGAGGTGGGGATTTCTCTTCACTTGTCTCACTACTCGTGCTGTCCATGTTGAAGTTGTCCCGTCCATGGACACTAGTTCTTGTGTAATGGGAGTGGAGCGGTTCGTCTCCCGTCGGGGTACTCCTGCTATGATTTGGTCGGATAATGGTACGAACTTCATTGGAGCGGAGAAAGAGCTCCGTGAATGTGTGGAAAAATGTAATGCGCTTGACATTGCCACCGAACTTGCACATAAGGGCATTAAGTGGAGGTTCAATCCACCCAGTGCGCCACACCAAGGTGGCATCTGGGAGAGGCTAGTTCGAAGTTTTAAAAGAGTACTGTACACTATCCTCGGTACGCGTCGCCTCACAGATGAGGTGTTGAACACTACTTTTTGTCTGGTCGAATACGCACTAAACTCACGTCCCTTAACGCCCGTAAGCGCCGACCCGTCCGACCTAGGCGCAATAACACCTAACCATTTTCTACTCGGTAACCAAGCAACCCGAATTCCGTCTATCGTTGGCGTCGACGAGTTCGATCATCGTAAGCGGTACGCCCGTGCACAGTCCTACGCCAATGTAATTTGGGCACGTTGGCTCAAGGAGTATGTACCTGCGTTGAACCGTAGATCTAAGTGGCAGACGCCTGCCGAGCAGCACCTCAAGGTCGGTGATTTAGTTTGGATCGTTGAAGAAAGCAACCCTAGGGGTTACTATCCAACCGCTCGGATTGAGGAACTTCGGTACGGCTCCGACAGCGTCGCCCGCTCCGCCGTCTTACGCACGTCATCCGGATCGCTCGTCCGCCCACTCGTTAAGCTTGTACCGATCCTCCCAACATTTTCTTCCGGGCCGGAGGATGTTACCGAGTAAACTAAATGAGCAGTCTATTTAAAGAGCTATTTAAATAAAGCGAGAATCTATCCAGCGAGAAACTTTATTACGTCATAATCTCTTAACCATGTAAGCCTTACAAAAAGATTAAATGCACACAAAATACGTTCTATTTGGCATAGAAAGCTCGGAAATAGTTCGTTAAACATAATTTTCGTTGAGCCTACTAATATACTGAATCGATTGCGCTCTTTTTAGGCTTAATATTTTTATGTTTCGAAAACGTATCGGTGACCAATCTGAGTCGAAAATCGACTCAGACAAAATACCTGCTAAAAAAGATCAAGCTAGATTTGCCGGGCCATTGAGAGGGGCCTTTGGCCTTAATGCGTTATCAAATACAGTTGCCTAGTTGCCTTATCGTGTAGCTTATTGAATTGAACGTATATCTTTGAACGAAAGAGTGTTTTCCGTCACCTTTATGCTTGTTGTATCAGAATGATTGATCTAATCTAGTCAAGTTTAGTTTCACGTGTCGGAACTGATTTGTGTTTGTTCTTTTGCATGAGTCAAATGTTATTTTGCCTTTTTGTATATTTGTTACGGCTGGAAGAACTTCCTTACACATATGATGTAGGAACTGTTGCAGATAGTTTAATTCTGTTGGTACTTTTGTTTGCGAACTGAAAATATGCATGCTCTTGTTATAGGATTGAAGGTCACACGTCTGCTAGTCTCTGAGTTTAATTGTTTTGTTGGCTCCGCTGAGTTAGTCTCTCTGAGATGTTCGTCTCTATCGTTAACATCTTCGTTGTCAGAAGGCCACCTTGGTGACTCTGAGAAATCAATTTCGGCGTAACTTGATATATAAGTTGGTGGTCGGGCTGGTATTAGAATTTGCGGGCGAGATTAAGCCCTGATAGTGGTGGTGCTGTTACTTATGGTGCTGGTGTTGCTGCTGGGGCTGCTCCATCTCTATTAAGCCTGATCGCTAAAATTATTTCCGGCTCGGTTAGTCAGGTGTTTGCGGGATAATATTTCTGTTTTTCCCTGCCAACTCAACTGAAGGCCAACTTGAAGGCCAGCTCGGTTAGTCAGGTGTTTGCGGGATAATGCTTCTGTTTTCCCTGCCAACTTGAAGGCCAAATAATTTCTTTATCTTACATAATTCTGTCCCTCTTATCTCATCTTTTGGCGATGGAACACATACGTTGTTCTTCGGATCAATTTCATCTATATATTTTTTGTCTGATAGATGTTTCTCGGATTTTAATTTAGTTCTGTGGATGCATTGTAAATAGTTGGTCACTACTTTGCGTATAATGGAATTTGAGTCAGTTAATTTTTTCTCTACTCTATACAGTGGTAGCAACATTTGCATTGCTTTGCTTCCAAATTGTCTTTGTGATTTTAGTTTTCAGCTCAAAAGCAGCCAATGTGAGCAATTTGCAGGCAGCCGAACTAAAGTTTTCCTGTCATCGTAGCAACCGTTTCTCTGATACGTTCCAAAAGTCAGATTTTGTTTTCCGAAAGCTTTTGTAGCATAGCATTTTGTAAAATCGCAACAAAGTCCTAGTCTGTTTTTATTGATTCAATTGCGTTAGTCAAACAACTCAGTTGCAGTGTTTAAACTGGCTCACTCCCGTGAAATAAGGATGATGGACAAAAATCTTGTGCCGTGATACGACTTTTTGTGAATGAGTGTTGCCAATGGGACGTACTATTGCCAATCATTTCATTGTTCGTTTGAGTTTATCATCAAAATTTGCTTCAATTTGCCCGTGACAAAAACTCCAAGTGCTCGGGGTGTTTTAGGGATGCATGGTTTAGTTTGATTAGTTTTGTCTATTCATCCATTAGTTCTGATGTAATAAATGTGCCCATGCCAGTTCAGTTTGTTTCTGGCAGATAACTATGGTTGAAAAGTATCCTAACTATTTCACGTGGAACATTGTCAGCGCTGCTGTTTGTTAAAGATAATGCAAAAGATATTTCAAAGCGACGTTTTTTCTGCCTAGATCGTACATATAGAGAGGTGAATTGAAAGTTCCGACACGATCAATTTGAGGCATGTCTCCCTGGGAAAAATTGTAGTGATGAGACTGGATGTGAAGGTGGCTTTAACTTTTAATCGTCAATTTGTTTCAATTACAAGCATGTCAAACATTCTGATAAAAATTAACCAAATCTTTTGAAAATCTTGGGAACTAGAATTTTATGCGGAAGTCTCCATTTGCTTTTAAAATTCTTATATTTCCCATGTTCCTGAATTTTGAAGCTGGTACGCAAATTCTTTCTACAACTGTTTTGGGAAGCAAAATTGCTTGAATTGAATCTAACCAATGTTATTGTAAAAGAATCTGTAGTTAGTGTACAACTTCATTATATATAGTCTGTCGGTTCATTTGAAATATTTGCGAACAGCTGTGTACCCTCGTATGTTAAATTGGGAGAGATATTAGCTTGCTTTCGACAAGTTTTTTCTGAAATCTTCCTCCTGCCGCTGTTCATTCTGCATGGTCAAAGGAAGTGGTCTCTCAGTAATCTCACTATGAAATCATCTCATTAACCTCTGATGTGTTAGTTCGAAGCAATCATTGCTTTAAGTTTTAGCTATATTTCTTGTTTATTCAATGTATTGGTCACACAAACCAGATGTTTTTAGAACAAATTTTGTGAGCTGTCTATGATTTTTTGTTCTAAGATGTCCAAAGGGGCATCGTTCCAATTGAGTAAGTTTAACAAGGCGTCGGCTATTTGGACAGAGGTGTCCTTTTGCACTTCTTTAACTGATAATTATTAAAGAGAATTTTTTGCTGTTGTTTTGCATTCTTTACAGAAAATCAGTTTTGCAGTTTGCTCTCTTAACAAGTTAAAAAAGAATACTCCGTCAGTGAGATTCCACAAAATTGGAGGTATTGGTTTCTTTAGCAAAAATTGCGTGATACTTAAACACTAAAGGTAATATGCAAAATGATTTAACGCATGCTATAGGGCAAGGAATTACGTATATTTATGGAGAATTTTAGCTGGCCCCGATGAGGGTAAAGAAAACTGTCAAAGAACAAGTATACACAAGGAGTGGGAACAATGAACAAAGATATTTTATTACAAATATCAACAATCGACATTAGTGTTTATGAGAAATTCTTTTCTAATTTCTAAGCAAAACTTTTCAATCAATTCCAATCAAAACTGAGATTAACCCCTGGTTTAAGAATGTAAGTTATTAAAAGTTTAAATTATTTTTTAAAAATTCGGTTATAATTGATTTACAACTGAATATGGTTGAGTGGCAAGTTTTAATGGGTTGAGCTTGAAGTTAAATGTTGCTATTAATACTGTATAACTATTGGCATTTGATTGGTTATGGCAGTGGTTCAATTTTCAGAAACTAACCCAACTCTTCTCCATCGAGTCAAAATGCGTTTTTCTATTTTAAAGAGAGCTAATTTTATTTTTATTGAAAGCATACTCAGTTTACTTCTGCAGAACTGAAATGTTTTTTAAGTTTTGGCTGCCCTAAGAAATAAGATCTTCTGTTGATTCGATCTCTTTCTAAAGATTTGATGACTGTTTTTGTACCAACTCTCTCAAAAAGATTCAGCATCATAATAAAAGGAGTATTTTGGGTTCTTTTGTAATTTTTACACAAGGTGTCACGTAAGAGTATTATGAGCTGCCGCTACTGCTGTTATTATGTTTCATAACACTTATGGCTATTATATTTCCTTCAATAAATTTGTACGTGAACTGTAATAAGGATTTTATCTGAGCTATATATTTCTATTCTTTGTCTGTAACCAAAATCGATAAGTGATTTTGCAGTCTGAATTCTTACTGACAGGGGTTGACAGATTAATAGTAGTGATGCAGTTTCATTAGAAAGCTGTATCAAAACAATATCTATTTTGCCATTCAAAATTAAAATCTGGATATGGTGCAAAACACATAAATAACTTCTGAAAACTGTCTGGATTTGTATTAGGAATGTAATAAAAACTCACATAATTTTTTAGGAGAAAAAGGGACGTTACAGCAGCCAGATTTTGTTAATCGAAGAGTTATTTTAGCTGCTTCGAAAATATCGTTCTCAATATTTCCAAATTTTTAAAATTTTTTCCGTTGCGTGTATATTTGCATCTTTTCTAAGCATTTTAAAAAACGATATCAATATTTCTCGCCGGTTTGGGATAACATTTTTAAGAAATATATAATGCCGATCAGGCGTTTAAAAGATTTTAATGGCTGTGGCATTTAGATTTTGTTGAGAAGCTTCTTTATTTTTTCCAATTGTGGCAATGTACTTCTAGCTGTTTTTGTATTGCCAAGTAACGCTATTGATGGAGTTACTGTTTGGCATTTTTCGGGTGACAATTTGCGACTAGAAAGGCGAACTCAGTCAGTTTTCTCCGTAAATCGGTTATGAGGTCCTCAAATCTATCTACCACACCGCCTAAGTCTTCGATTCACTGTGTACAAATGTTTGCTGATAAACATGGATCTAAATAGTGTCTGATGAAAGAGCAAAAACCAGTTACTTTTTTATTCTCCGAGGGCTTGTTTCGCTTATTTGGAGAAAAATTCTCAGCCATTTTGTAGGCAGTGATATGTTGAGAACAATTCATATTCGAGAATAACGTTTTAATGGCAAAGATGTTTGCGGCATCTTGCAATTCTGGTTTTGGGAAATTAAAATTTAAGGAGATTGTTAACCCCTCGTCTCGTAGATCAATTAAAAGTCTTAGTTTTTTGGATTCTTTTCTTTGAGCAGATAGCCCGCTTCTATTTTTGACTCAGATAATGTGTTAATAAGACCATAATAATTGCTAATAATTGATGGGAGCTATGCAGTTCATCAAGAAGATGAGTTGGTAGAGTTTGATTGTAGATGGGCAGGTGGTGTTCGGGTGTTAATTTGACTTTCAATTCTGTGCTCTAACCGACGTCCAATTGGTCTTTGCAAATGTATTGAGATATTCAACTTGAGCGTACTCAACTAGCTTGGGATAGCCCTGCTAGAAGTGAGTGTTTTTGAACTGCAATTTTATTAAAAAAAATTGATATCAGTTTTCTGCAATGTTGTGTTCGTCTAATTTTTCCACCTCTGGGGTCTTATTGTTTTTTTGTAATTTTTATATGGATTGCATTAGGTTTATGGCGTTGGGAACCACATCTTCGTTTTCGGGTTTCTGTCTAAGATTGCTTTTTGCCTCATCTACCGAAGTTTATATTCAACTATATGATTTCTGGTTCTGTGATCTCTGGTAACATTTGCGCTTGTTCTGTTGTCGATATGGAGAACCTGCCAGGTCATTTTTATTGTTAATAGTTATTGAATGCTTTGTTTTGTTTAGGGCTTCGGTGAATATTTTTTTTCGCCGACTTTTCATAGAGATGATCTAAGCGCAATCTCAAGTTCTTTCTCTGTTGTTTTGTTAGAATTTACTATTCCAATTAAGTTGCTAAATTTTCAGTCGAGTTTTTCAATTTTGTTTCGAGAATTGATGTTTGTTGGTTTTAATTGTAGTTATTCGTGTTGTGTAATTTAGGAACTTTTTGTTTGATCAATGGTTCATTATTTCAATCTTATTGTTTCATTTTTGGTTTTAGTTCTTTAATCTTTATTATCAAGTTTTCGAATTTTATTAGATTTTTTGCTGGAAATATATTAATTTTTTTGTTTTTTAAGAAATGGACATCCAAGACTATCAATTTTGTCATAGGTAGAACAAACAAGTTTTCCGGAATTTCCCGATATGCTATTTTGAACAAGACTTTGTCTTGACATATTAACTTTTTTTAGCCTCCACCCATTGAAGTTCTTTTTGTTGGTTGTTTTTTTGTGTTTTCGGATCTGCATTCAGATCGTCATAAGCTCTTTTGCTTATGAATTTGTGCGAGTGCCAGTATCGATCAATGCTCTTTGTTCCAATTTTGGGGAGAAGTGAATTTTAATTTAAGATAGTACCGTTTTATATGCTTGATATGCATTTTTATGTGAAAGAATAGACAAATGATGAGGAAGCAATCCGTTTAGCGTTTTTTTAAATGTTTATTTTGGAACGCTTCGAAAATTGTTTTGGCTGCCGATGAAAAAGATTCAAGGAATTAATATCTTCCTGAGTGACATCTATTTCTGCGGAAGCATTGATTTGGTGGGTTGTCTAGATATTCGCAGGTATAGCTGAATGCTTTACTAGCTTGATTGACCGCCATGTAGGGAGCTCTAGGTAAACGTTGCCAGTTTGATTGTCGGCTGGAGTCTGATAGCTTTCTTGCTGAAGCAATTGTTTGAAGAGTGGTCGATGACCTCCTTGACGTTTAGTAGTGCTTGGTATCTTGATTTGCCCTCTGTTCTGAAAGCGAGGGCATAAATTTCTGTAAAAACTAGCAAAGGTACGGTTTGGTGGGTTATAGTTATAGGTTTCCTGTTGAGGTGTGTTCCGAAAACGGTAATCTCAAGTTTTTGTCTATTTCTGATGTCAACTCGATCGCTTGAGAATGCAAGGACTAAGTTTTCTGAAGGGACTGGGCTAAATTCGGTAGATCTGTTTTCAGGATAGTCTTCTTTCCTGTCCGTTTCATGAAAAACCATTTGCTCTTTGGCCAGTATGCATAAGTTTTGATCCTGAATGGGTGTGGCATGAGGTTGCTTCTTTATTTTTAAACTTATCCGCTCTTGCATTGTCTTTAAAAATAATTGTTTTACCTGCCCGTTTTCGTGTTCCTTAGCTGATTGTAAATGAGCACACTGTGCTGCTGTCTTTCCGTCGAATCTTGTTTGTTTTGCTGCTTCACGCCCGGCGTCACCACTACAACATGCCAGATTAACTCAGATTTAGAGGTGGGACTGCTGGTGAAACTGTTGTTTGATATACTTTTTGTTGTTTGGTTTTTAATGCAAGCATGTATTTTCCTGGGGTATCTTTTTGGCGTCAATTTTCTGTTCGAACTTCAAGATATTGAACTTCTGTAGCTACACGTTACAAAAGTAAACTATCAGTGTCAATATCAACTGGACGTTCGCTCGTGTTACTGCGTCAAGTATTTGACATTTAAGAAAAGCGTAACGCTGAATCTCGTAGATGTAGCTGAAAAAAATTGAGTTTTAGACCAGCTGGTACTTCCGATACCCTAATTACGCCGCAAACAAGCCCTTTGTACTCCAGAAAATTTTTATATTCGGCAACACAAAATGTCCAATAGTAATCTGCACGTTTTCCGTCATTTTGTATTAGTCTTGAAGTTATTTTATTACTTAACAGCTATCGAATCAATAAATTAGTGCCAGAGTATTCGAATTTGGAACTAACAGTCTATTACCACAAGGGCTTCTCATGCTTGTTTTCTAGGGTACCTTGTTCGCTTTGTCGTGTCGCCGTGCTCCGACGTGCTTTTGCTCTGGTGTAAATTTCCAACCATTCAATTTGTCCACTTCTGGTTTTGTGCTTGTTCTTCTGTTTTAAGAAAATTTTGAAGGCCAATGATGATCTTATTACCACAGATGACATGGAGAGGGTAAAGAAAACTGAGGAAGAACAAGAATACACAAGGAGTGAGAACAATGAAAAAAGATATTTTGGTAACAAACATCAACAATCGACATTAGTGTTTATGAGAAATTATTATTTTTTTTAATCAGTATTCTTTAATCATCTCCAATAAAAACTGAGGTTTACCCCTGGTATAACAATGTAAGTTATTAAAATTTTAATATATTTTTTTTAAAAATATGGTTATAATTGATTTAATGTTAAAAATGGTTGAGTGCCAAGTTCTGATTGGATGAGCTTGAAGTTGAACGTTGCTATAGTTACCGTATAACTATTGATAGTTGATTGGTTATGGCAGTGGTTCAATTTTCGGAAATTAAGCCAACTCTTCTCTGTCGAGTCAAAATGCGTTGTTTTCATCTTTTGTTAAGATAAATTCTTGGTATTTATCAAAACGGTTTATAGCGAAAAATCAATTTTCATTAATTTCTGTCCAACCAATTACGGAAAGAGAGCTAATTTTTATTGAAAGCATATTCAGTTTACTTCTGCAGAATTGAAATGTTTTGTAAGTTTTGGTTTCCCAAAGAAATGAGATTTTCTGGTGATTTGATTTCTTTCAATTGATTTGATGACTGTTTTTTGTTCCAACTCTCTCAAAACGAATCAGCATAATAAAAAAGGAGTATTCTGGGTTATTTTGTAATTTATACACGTAAGTTGTCACGCAAGATTATTTTAAGCTGCCGCTACTGCTGTTATTATGTTTTATAACAGTTATGGCTATTGTATTTCCTTGATTAATTTTGTACCTGAACTGTAATAGGGAATTTATCTGAGCTATATGCTTCTGTGTTTTTTCTGTAACCAAAATTGATAAGTAATTTGGCAATCTGAATTCGGGTTGACATTGGTTGACGGATTGATAGTAGAGCGGCAATTTCATTAGAAAACTGTATAAAAAATATCTATTTTACCATTCAAGATTAAAATCTGGATATGGTGCAAAACACATAAATAACTTCTGAACATTGTCTCGATTTATATAAGGAATGTAATAAAAACTCATATAAATTTTTGGAGAAAAAGGGACGTTACAGCAGCCAGATTTTGTTAATCGAAGAGTTATTTTAGCTGCTTCAAAAATATCGTTCTCAATATTTCCAAATTTTTAAAATATTTTCCGTTGCGTGTATATTTGCATCTTTTCTATGCATTTTGTATAACGATATCAATATTTCTCGGCGGTTTGGGATAAAATTTTTCAGAAATATATAATGCCGATCAGGCGTTTAAAAGATTTTAATGGCTGTGGCATTTAGATTTTGTTGAGAAGCTTCTTTATTTTTTCCAATTGTGGCAATATACTTCTAGCTGTTTTTGTATTGCCAAGTAACGCAATTGATGGAGTTCCTGTTTAGCATTTTTCGGGTGACAATTTTTGTCTAGAAAGGCGAATTCAGTCAGTTTTTTCCGTAAATCGGTTATAAGGTCCTCAAATCTATATACAACACCGCCTAAGTCTTCCATTCACTGTGTAAAATTGTTTGCTGCTAAACATGGATCTAAATAGTAAATGATGAAAGAGCAGAAACCAAATACTTTTTTTTCTCCGAGGGCTTGTGTCGCTTATTTTGAGAAATATTCTCAGCCATTTTGTAGGTAGTGATATGCCTGAGAACAATTCATTTTCGAGAATAACGTTTTAATGGCAAAGATGTTTGCGGCATCTTGCAATTATGATTTTGGGAAATTAAAATTTAAGGAGAGTGTTAACCCCTCGTCTCGTAGATCAATCAGAAGTCTAAGTTTTTTGGATTCTTTTTTTTGAGCAGATAGCCCGCTGCTATTTTTGACTGAGATAATGTGGTAATAAAACCATATTAATTGATGGGAGCTATGCAGTTCATCAAGAAGATGAGCTAGAGTTGGTAGAGTTTGATTGTAGATGGGCAGGTGGTGTTCGGGTGTTAATTTGACTTTCAATTCTGTGCTTTAACCGATGTCAAACTGGTGTTTGCAAATGTATTGAGATATTCAACTTGAAGGTCTTCAACTGGTTTGGGATAGCCCTGTTAGAGTTTTTTGCACGGAAATTTATTAAAAAAATTGATATTTTTGTTCTCTAATTGTGTGTTGGTCTAATTTTTCCGTCTCTGGGGTCTTACTGTTTTTTGTAATTTTTTTATGGGTTGCATGATGTTTATGGCGTTGGGAACCCCAACTTTGTTTTTGGGTTTCTGTCTAAGATTGCTTTTTGCCTCATCTACAGAAGTTTTCATTCAATTATTTGATTTCTGGTTCTGTGATCTCTGTTGACTTACGTTTTGCTAGTGAAATTAAGTCTAAGTCAATTACTGTCTGGTTTTGTGCTTGTTCTGTTGCCGATATGAAGAACCTGTCTGTTCATTTTTAGTGTCAATAGTTATTGGGTGCTTTATTGTGCTTAGGGCTGCGAAGATTTTTTTTCGCCGACTTTTCTTAGAGATGATGTAAGCGCAATCTCAAGTTCTTTCTCTAATGTTTCCTTAGAAATTACTCTTCCACTTAAGTTGTAAAATTTTAAGTCGAGTTTGCCAGTTTGGTTTCGCGAATTTAATGTTTGTTGAGCTTAAATGTAATTATTTGTGTTGTGTAATTTAGGATCCTTTTTGGTTGATCAATGGTTCATTATTTCAATCTTATTGACTCATTTTTGGTATTAGTTCTTTTATCTGTATTCGAAATTTATTCGAAAAAAAAGTTTTCGAATTTTATTAGATCTTTTGCTGCAAAAATATTAATTTTTCGTTTTTAAATAAATAGTCATTCAAGATTATTGAGTTTATCATAGGTAGAACAAATAAGTTTTCCGGAATTTCCCGATGTGCTTTTTTAAACAAGACTTTGTCTTGACATATTAACTTTTTGGTTTGGCCTCCACCCATTGAAGTTTTTTGTTGGTTGTTTTTATTGTGTTTTCGGATCTGCATTCAGACTGCCATATGTCTTTTTGGTTATGAAGTTGTGCGGGCAACAGCATTGATCAATGCTCTTTGTTCTAATTTTGGGGAGAAGTGAATTTTACAATGAGATAGTACCGTTTTATTTGCTTGATTTGCATTTTTAAGTGAAAGAATAGGCGAATGATGAGAAAGCGATCCGTTTAGCGTTATCTAATTTTTTTTATTTTGCATCGCTTCAAAACGCTTTGGCTGCCGATGAAATTGATTCAAAGAATTAATATCTTACTGAGTGACCTCTATTTCTGCGGAAGCATTGAATTGGTGCGTTGTTTAGATATTCGCAAATATAGCAGAATGCTTTACTAGCTTAAGTGACCGGCATGTATGGAGCTCTAGGTAAACGTATGTCAGTTTGATTGTCGGCTCAAGTCTGATAACTTCATTGCTGAAGAAGTTGTTTGAAGAGTGGTTGATAACCTCCTGGACGCTTAGTAGTGCTTGGTATGTTGGTTTGTCCTCTGTTCGGAAAGCGAGGGTAAAATTTTCTGTAAGAACTAGCAAAGCTAAGTTTTGGTGGGTTATAATTATAGGTTTGCTGTTGAGGTGTGTTCCGAAAACGGTAATCTCAAGTTTTTTTCTATTTCTGATGTCAACTCGATCGCTTGAGAATGCAAGGACTAAGTTTTCTGAAAGGACTGGAATAATTTCAGTAGACCTGTTTTCAGGATAGTCTTCTTTCCTGCCCGTTTCATGAAAAACTATTTGCTGTCTGGCCGGTATGCCCAAGTTTTGATCTTGAATGGGTGTGGCAGGAGGTTGTTTTTTTATTTTTTATCTTATCCACTCTGGCATTGCCTTTAGAAATATTTTTTACATGCCGTTTTTGTGTTCCTTAGCTTATTGTAAATGAGCCCACTCTGCTGCTATCTTTCCGTCAAATCTTGTTTGTTTTGCTGCTGCGCGCCCGGCGTCACCGCTACAACCTGCGAAATTAACACAGACTTACAGTAAAAACTGCTGTTGAAACTGAGGTTTGATACACTTTTTTTGTTTGGTTTTTAATGCAAGCACGTTTTTTCTGGGGCATATTTTCGGCGTTGATTTTGTGTTCAAACTTCAAGATATGGAACTTCTGTAGCTGCACGTTACAAAAACGTTACAAAATTAAGCTATCAGTGTCAAAATCAACTCGACGTTCGCTCGTGTTACTGCGTCAAGTTTTTGACGCTTAAGAAAAGCGTAACGCTGAATCTCGTAGATGTAGCTGTGAAAAATTGACTTTCTGACAAGCTGGTATTGCCGCTAATTCGACCGATTGAGAATGCAAGGACTAAGTTTTCTGAAAAGACTGGGCTAAATTCGGTAGACCTGTTTTCAGGATAGTCTTCTTTCCTGTCCATTTCATGAAAAACCAATTTGCACAAGTTTTGATCCTAAATGGGTGTGGCATGAGGTTGCTTCTTTATTTTTAAACTTGTCCGCTCTGGCATTGTCTTTAAAAATAATTGTTTTACCTGCCGTTTTTGTGTTCCTTAGCTGATTGTAAATGAGCACACTGTGCTGCTGTCTTTCCGTCGAATCTTATTTGTTTTGCTGCTTCACGCCCGGCGTCACCGCTACAACATGCCATATTAACTCAGATTTAGAGGTGGAACTGCGGGTGAAACTGTTGTTTGATATATTTTTTGTTGTTTGGTTTTTAAAGCAAGCACGTATTTTCCTGGGGCATCTGTTTCGCGTCAATTTTCTGTCCGAACTTCAAGATATTGAACTTCTGTAGCTACACGTTACAAAAATAAACTATCAGTGTCAGTATCAACTGGACGTTCGCTCGTGTTACTGCGTCAAGTATTTGACATTTAAGAAAAGCGTAACGTTGAATCTCGTAGATTTAGCTGTAAAAAATTGACTTTTTGACCAGCTGGTACTTCCGACACCCTAATTACAACGCAAACAAGCCCTTTGTACTCCAGAAAATTTTTATACTCGGCAACACAAAATGTTCAATAGTAATCTGCACGTTTTCCGTCATTTTGTCTTAGTGTTGAAGTTATTTTATTACTCAACAGCTATCGAATTAATAAATTAGTGCCAGAGTGTTCGAATTTGGAACTAACAATCTATTACCACAAGGGCTTCTCATGCTTGTTTTCTAGGGTACCTTGTTCGCTTTGTCGTGTCGCCGTGCTCCGACGTGCTTTTGCTCTGGTGTAAATTTCCAACCATTCAATCTTATTCGATCTTATTACCACAAGGAAAGGGTAAAGAAAACTGACGAAGAACAAAAATACACAAGGAGTGGGAACAATGAAAAAAGTGAAAAAAGATATTTTGTAACAAGCGTCAACAATGGACATTAGTGTTTATGAGAAATTATTTTATTAATATTTTTTAATCAGTATTATTTATTGAACTCCAATCAGAACTGCGATTTACCCCAGGTTTAACAATGTAAGTTATTAAAACTTTAATATATTTTTTATAAAATTTGGTTATAATTGATTTACAATTGAATATCGTTGAGTGGCAAGTTGTGATGGGATGAGCTTGAGGTTAATTGTTGCTATAATTACCATATAACTTTTGACAATTGATTGGTTTTGACAGTAGTTCAATCTTCAAAAGCTAAGCCAACTCTTCTCTGTCAAGTCAAAATGCTTTTTTTCCTTCTTCGTAAAGAAAAGTTCTTGGTCTTTATCAAAACGGTTAAAAGCGAAAATTCAATTTTCATTAAATTCAGTCCAACCAATTGGGAAGAGAGAACTAATTTTTATTGAAAGCATAGTCAGTTTACTGCAGAATTGAAATGTTTTGCAAGTTTTGGCTGCCCTAAGAAAATATATTTTCTGGTGATTTGATCTCTTTCAATTGATTTGATGACTGTATTTTGTAACAACTCTCTCGAGACGACTTAGCATCATAAGAAAAGAAATATTTTGGGTTCTTTTGTAAGTTCTACAAGTAAGGTGTCACGTAAGAGTATTATAAGCTGCCGCTAATGCTGTTATTATGTTTTATAACGCTTATGGCTATTATATTTATTTAAATAATTTGGTATGTGAACTGTAATAGAGAAAACTGTATAAAAAATATATATTTTACCATTCAAGATTAAAATCTGGATTTGGTGCATAAATAACTTCTGAATATTGTAACTTCTGATATTTTCCGTAAATCGGTTTTCAGGTCCTCAAATCTATCTACAACACCGCCTAAGTCTTCCATTCACTGTGTAAAAATGTTTGCTGCTAAACATGGATCTAAATAGTGTCTGATGAAAGAGCAAAAACCAGTTACTTTTTTTCTCCGAGGGATTGTGTCGCTTATTTTGAGAAATATTCTCAGCCATTTTGTAGGCAGTGATATGCCTGAGATTAATTCATTTTCGAGAATAACGTTTTAATGGCAAAGATGTTGGCATCTTTCAATTTTAATTTTGGGAAAATAACGTTTACGGAGATTGTTAACCCCTCGTCTCGTAGATCAAATAGAAGTCTAATTTTTTTTGGATTCTCTTCTTTGAGCAGATAGCCCGCTGCTCTTTTGACTCAGATAATGTGGTAATAAGACCATAATAATTGATGGGAGCTATGCAGTTCATCAAGATGATGAGTTAGAGTTGGTAGAGTTTGATTGTAGATGGGCAGGTGGGCTTCCGTTGTTAATTTGGTTTTCCATTCAAAATTAAGATTGAGAAATTTGCCAGTTTGGTTTCGAGAACTTAATGTTTGTTGGGTTTTATTGTAATTAATCGTGTTGTGTAATTTAGGATCCCATTTGTTTGATCAATGGTTCATTATGTCAATCTTACCGTTTCGGTTTTTGTTCATTAATCTGTATTGTTTTCGAATTTTATTAGGTCTTTTGCTGGAAATTTATATACTTTTTGTTTTTAAAATATGCCCATCCAAGTTTGTTCGAGATTGTCATATATAGAACAAGAATTTTTTCCGGAAATTCCCGATGTGCTATTTTAAACAAGACTTTGTCTTCACATATTCACTTTTCTATTTGGCATCCTACCACTAAAGTTTTTTGTTGGTCGTTTTATTTGTTTTTGGATCTGCATTCATACCGCCATATGCTCTTTTGAATATGAAGTTGTGCGGGCGCCAGCATCGATCAATGCTCTTTGTTCTAATTTTGGGGAGAAGTGAAATTTATAATAAGATAGTAACGTTTTAATTGCTTGATATGCATTTTTAAGTGAAATAATAGACGAATGATGAGAAAGCAATCCGTTTAGCGTTTTTCTAATCTTTTATTTTGGATCGCTTCAAAACACTTTGGCTGCCAATGAAAAAGATTCAGAGAATTAATATCTTCTTGAGTGACCTCAATTTCTGCTGAAGCATTGAATTGGTGCGTTGTTTAGATATTCGCAAATATAGCAGAATGCTTTACTAGCTTGAGATACCGGCATGTATGGAGCTCTAGGTAAATGTGTGTCAGTTTGATTGTCGGCTCAAGTCTGATAGCTTCCTTGCCGAAGAAGTTGTTTGAAGAGTCGTTGTTAACTTCTTGGACGCTTAGTGGTGCTGGGTATGTTGGTTTGTCCTATGTTCTGAAAGCGAGGGTAAAATTTTCTGTAAAAACTAGCAAAGCTACAGTTTACAAGAAAAATTTGAAGGCCAATGCTGATCTTATTACCACAAGGAAAGGGTAAATAAAACTGAGGAAGAACAAAAATACACAAGGAGTGGGAAGAATGAAAAAAGATATTTTGTAACAAACATCAACAATCGACATCATTAGTGTATACAAGAAATTATTTTATTTCCTTTAATCAGTATTCTTTGGTCAACTCCAATCAAAACTGCGATTTACCTCTGATTTAACAATGTAAGTTACTAAAATGTTAATATGTTTTTTAAAATTTTGTGTATAATTGATTTACAATTGAATATGGTTGAGTGGAAGGTTCTGATGGGATGAGCTTGTAGTTAATTGTTGCTATAATTACTGTATAACTGTTGACAATTGATTGGCTATGGCAGTGGTTCAATTTACAAAAACTAAGCCAACTCTTCTCTGTCAAGTCAAACTGCGTTTTTTTCTCCTTCGTGAAGATAAATTCTTAGTCTTTATCAAATTGGTTAATAGCGAAAACTCAAATTTCATTACAATCAGTCCAACCAATTGGGAAAAGAGAGCTAATTTTTATTGAAAGCATACACAGTTTACGTCTGCAGAATTGAAATGTTTTGTAAGCTTTGGCTGCCCTACGAAATGAAATTGTCTGGTGATTTGATCTCTTTCAATTGATTTGATGACTGTATTTTTACCAACTCTCTTGAAAAGACTCAGCATCATAATAAAAGAAGTATTTTGGGTTCTTTTGTAATTTTTACACGTAAGGTGTACGTAAGAGTATTATAAGCTGCCGCTACTGCTGTTATTATGTTTTATGACACTTATGTCTAATATGATTCCTTAAATAAATTGGTACGTGAACTGTAATAAGGAATTTAATTGAGCTATTTTTTTCTATTCTTTTTCTGTAACCAAATCTGAATTTGGATTGACAGGGGTTGACAGATTGATAGTAGAGAGAAAATTTAGAGAAAAACTGTATAAAAACAAAGTCTATTTTACCATTCAAAATTGAAATAAGGATATGGTGCAAAAGCGCTTAAACAACTTCTGAATATGGTCTGGATTTATATAAGGAATATGATAACTCATATAAATTTAGGGAGAAAACGGGACGTTAGAGAATTTTGAAAAATTTTTCTTTTTGGCCTCTACCCATTAAAGTTTTTTGTTGCTCGTTTTATTTAAATTTGGATCTGCATTCATACCGCCATATGCTATTTTGGTTATGAAGTTGTGCGGG
The DNA here is from genome assembly GCF_964194025.1 of Convolutriloba macropyga. NCBI lineage: Eukaryota > Metazoa > Xenacoelomorpha > Acoela > Convolutidae > Convolutriloba > Convolutriloba macropyga. The sequence goes on from NW_027451367.1 coordinate 26,909, forward strand.
CGCCAGCATCGATCAATGCTCTTTGTTCTAATTTTGGGGAGAAGTAAAATATATAATAAGATAGTACCGTTTTAATTGCTTGATATGCATTTTTAAGTGAAACAATAGACGAATGATGAGAAAGCGATCCGTTTAGCGTTTTTCTAAACTTTTATTTTGGATCGCTTCAAAACACTTTGGCTGCCAATGAAAATGATTCAAAGAATTAACATCTTCCTGAGTGACCTCATTTTCTGCTGAAGCATTGAATTGGTGCGTTGTTTAGATATTCGTAGATATAGCAGAATGCTTTACTAGCTTGAGTTATTGGCATATATGGAGCTCTCGGTAAATCAATGTCAGTTTGATTGTCGGCTCAAGTCTGATAGCTTCCTTGCCGAAGAAGTTGTTTGATGAGTTGTTGTTAACTTCCTGGACGCTTAGTGGTGCTGGTTATGTTGGTTTGTCCTCTGTTCTGAAAGGGAGGGTAAATTTTTCTGTAAAAACTGGCAAAGCTACGACTTACAAGAAAAATTTGAAGGCCAATGCTGATCTTATTACCACAGATGAAAAGGAAAGGGTAAAAAACTGAGGAAGGACATGAATAGACAATGAGTGGGAAGAATGAAAAAAGATATTTTGTAACAAACATCAACAATCGACATTATTAGTGTTTTACAAGAAATTATTTTATTTCCTTTAAACAGTATTCTTTAGTCAACTCCAATCAAAACTGCGATTTACCTCTGATTTAACAATGTAAGTTATATTAATGGGATGAGCTTGTAGTTAGTTGTTGCTATAATTACTGTATAACTGTTGACAATTGATTGGCTATGGCAGTGGTTCAATTTACAAAAACTAAGCCAACTCTTCTCTGTCAAGTCAAATTGCTTTTTTTTCTCCTTCGTGAAGATAAATTCTTGGTCTTTATCAAATTGGTTAATAGCGAAAATTCAAATTTCATTAAATTCAGTCCAACCAATTGGGAAAAGAGAGCTAATTTTTATTGAAAGCATACTCAGTTTACGTCTGCAGAACTGAAATGTTTTGTAAGCTTTGGCTGCCCTACGAAATGAAATTGTCTGGTGATATGATCTCTTTCAATTAATTTGATGACTGTTTTTTTACCAACTCTCTTGAAAAGACTCAGCATCATAATAAAAGAGGTATTTTGGGTTCTTTTGTAATTCTTACACGTAAGAGTATTATAAGCTGCCGCTACTGCTGTTATTGTGTTTTATGACACTTATGTCTAATATGTTTCCTTAAATAAATTGGTACGTGATCTGTAATGGGGAATTTATCAGCTAATTTTTTCTATTCTTTTTCTGTAACCAAATCTGACAGGAGTTGACAGATTGATAGTGGAGACAAAATTTAGAGAAAACTGTATAAAAACAAAGTCTATTTTACCATTCAGAAATAAAATATGGATATGGTGCAAAAGCGCTTAAACAGCTTCTGAACATGGTCTGGATTTTTTAGAAGGAATATGATAACTCATATAATTTGAGGGAGAAAACGGGACGTTAGAGATTTTTAAGAACTTTTATTCTGTAGCGCATGCTCTTCCTTGCCAAAAGGTAGCTATACGCACATCAGACACAATGACATCTGTGATATGTTTGCCAACGTGCATAATGAGGTCTGCGGTGATGTCGAATTAGAGCCCCTTCTTCAGGCTCTACAAGTTGAAACCTTTGTAAACGCAAGTAAAACTACTGATGATGGCGGTCCATTAGACATCAAGGCTAATGAATTTCTCGAATCACATTTCAACGAAATCATTTTTTGCTGAGACTGTTTAATCCGTATGTTAAGAGTTGCTCAAGAAGCATACTGGATGCCTACAAATACCACGGGTCCGCCATGAAGCTGAAATACGAGCAAATAATAATTAAAGTCAAGAAATCCACTTTCTGTGCGGTAATCTTTTCATGTACAAGATTACTCGGTCCGTCAGCCTCAAAAGCCAGAGTGATTAGCTTCCAGGATCAGCGACAGGAAGGAAAATTAATATGGGGACCTGATCACCTACATTAGGACAAAATTAGTTTCGCATTTTTGCGTAGCTTCATACTCTGCCTCCGTGGTGCACGCTCCATGCGCGGACGCCCTAGAGTAGAAGGATCTCTAGTACCCATTATAAAGCAAATGAGATGCAGTCGTGACCTTTTTTGTAAAATTTTGCTAAATCTGATTCCAAATCACTACACATAGTTTTTGATGGTTTTTTGTAATATGTATTCTGGTCATATTTCTGATGCTTGTCACTTTCTCTATCTTCCGCCTCCGATGCTTTAATTTTTTACTACGTTCCATATTTATAAATATACTGTGGTATTGAACTTCTGTCCCTGATTTAAGCGACAACATTTTTAGGAGAAGGGCTTCTTTTAATCAACCTTTTTAAAAGTCGTCAGTATGATAACTGATTACATTAAGATGTAATTTCATTTGATGCATTGGTTATGGCAGTCTGATTGAAAATAATGTTGTATAAGAAATCATGATTGAATTATGCAAAAGCCGGTGGCCTGAAAAAAGCTTTGAATTAGGCAGAAATAGTTTGTCACATGAAATAGTTGTTGGTTGAAGTTACTAGGTTGATTTTTTTTATGATTGAGTTGATTGAACCTGATGAAACTTGTAACAACTTCCACAATTTGATTAAAGAAAAAAACAAATCATGTGAAGATCTGAACAGAAAATTTGCTTATTTATTCTTTCATCCATGATCAATGCAATCTTTTCATTATAGGTTTCTCATAGCTTGATGTGATTATGCTACTTTCAGAAAGCATCTGGAGGTTTTTGTTGTTGCTGAAACTGACAAGAATTTTTAGAAAATACGAATTATATGTGACATATTTACTCATCTACAATGTCTTGTTTTGGGAATATTTGACTTCCAATTTTCCTAAAGCTTTTGTAATTATTTTCAGGCGCCAACTCGAGCAATTTTCGCCGGCTTATAATCCAAACAATTTTAAGTGAAAGATTTATCCCGGAAATATGGAAAGTAAATGATGAAATCATGGCAGTGCTTAAAGAGGGTAGCAAAGCCTACGTAAATTGCTATAGACACATTAGTTTCTTTTGTTGCGTCTAAAAGTTGTTGAAAGAATTTTTTTAAGTCGGTCAAGCTCATATTTTAGAAACAAACTCTTTGAAATCCAATTGGGACTCAAGTAAAGAAAGTTTGCAGCAATTCGGATACTACTTTTTCTAAACTCTTTATATGTCAAACTTCATATATATGCGAAAAGAAAGTAGTGCGTCATGATGAACAGAACAGTTTCAAAAAAACTAGCGGTGTCCAAAAAGAAATCAGGAACAATGCTTGTTTGGAACACCGCTAGTTTTTCCTAGTTTTTCTGAAACGGTGCTCTTTATCTTGATGCACTAATTTATTTGATTCTTAGGTCCTCTTCTCTTTTCCTTTAATAACTGATTTTATTACGGAACCTGCTCTCATCGAATACTTCAGTTTCTAAGACGATTTCAAATTGATTTTTAAAACTCAGGAAGACCTAAAAAAGCATGGAAGGAACCGAATGAAATTTTTTTCAAAATCACATGACACTAAATGCCTCAAAAGGTAAACTTCTCACTATTAAGAGCAAACAAAAACGCTAATAAAAAATCGGGAGCTAGAAGAGATTTAATGTCAGCGTGATCTAGGTTTGATTATTTCGAAAAATCATAACAGGAATAGTAACTGCAGTCACCAATCAAGTTTTTGAAAGCAACTAACGCCTTTTAGCAATTAAAACGAAGCATGACTGACAGCGCTTCATTGAAAAATAAATTGACTGCCTACATTGGGTTATGTTGTATCAATAAAATCATACTAATCTCAGACAAGGCTTCCAAACAGCCAGCTTATAGATAAGTTTGAAAATTTACTCCGAAGAGCCACTTCTTAGCACTTAAATTGGAGAAGCTGCACCTACAACAATAATTTAGTCGCTCTAATATTGTAGCCTCAAAGCTATATGTTGAAACTCAAACTTAAGTAGTCTTATTATCCCTACTGGACAATATAATGACCTCAAATATCAGGAATTTCGACAAAGGAAGACCAAGCGCAAGAGGGGAGGTTAAAATATCAAAAAGGTGTTTAAAGAATGAAACAAAACTACTGCATAGAACCAAATTTCTTTACAACGACTTTTCCAATGTAGCTTTTAATTTAACTCAACTCTCAATAAAAAAAACTGAGTGAAATCTACTGGAAGTTCTTCTAACCAAAGTACGACGACAACAACAAATGCATGTGCATAAACTTATGTACAATTCCGCAGTTTACTCATCTACAATATTTTCTTTTTAAGACATTTGACCTCTAATTTTCCCTAAAGTTTCATAATTATTTTTATGCACCAACACGAGCAATAGTTGCCGGCTTAGAAACCAAACAACCCTACGTAAAAATTTTTCTCCCAGAAAACTGGAAAAAACAGAAATATGCCAGTGCATAAAGCAGGTAGCAGAGCCAATGTTAACTGCTATAGACCCACTAGTCTCCTAAGTTGCATCTAAGAGTTTTTGAAAAGATGGACTCTAGCAGAAAAAGTTTACGAAAATTTAGTTGCTACTTTTTCTAAACTCTTTTTACGCAAAGCCTAATGCGAAGACACAACACTTGTTGGTCTTCTGCCAAGACATTGCAAAAGCCTTCGACATAGTCCCCCAATATAAAACTAATTGAGAAAATAAAGCCAAAAGAACTTGGACAAAATTTATCGAGTACGATTAAAATTACTCTAAACCAAAGAAAACATGAACAGAGCTCTTTCGAAAAAATTAGGAAAAACTAACGGTGTTCTAAAGAAAGCAGAAAAACCGCTTGTTTTGAATATCGCTAGTCTTTGTAGTGTTTTTGGAACGGTTCCATTTATCTTGATGCACTACTTTCTTTGAATCTGAGAACCTCTGCTCTTTATTTTTTTTTTAAAAATGACGCTAATTCAGAGACTGCTCCCATCAAAAACCTTGGTTTCTTAGACGATTTCAAATTAATTGATGTAGCCTTTAGAGACTTAAAAAGGAGCGTGGAAAGAACCCAATGCTGAACAGAAAGCCTTAATAAAAAACCGGAAGCTAGAATAGGTTGATTCATACTTGGGTCTAGGTTTGGTTAATTCCAAAATTTATAACTGGAGTAGTAACAGCAACCACCGATCAAGTTTTTGAAAGCAACCAAAGCCTTTTAGCAGTTAAAACAAAGAATGACTGACACCGCTTCATTGAAAAAATTGACTGTCCATACTGGATATTTCGTACCAAAAATATCATTATGTTCGCAGGTAAGGCTCCCAAACAGACAACTGATGGATAAGTTTGTAAAGCTACTGGAAAGAACCACATCATATAGCCCAAATTGGAGAACCTTCATCTACAACGAAAAATTATTTGCTCTAAAAATAGTGCCTCTAAGACTATATGTTGAAATTCACATATTGCTGCTTTTATTATCCTTACTTGACAATAGGTTGACTTCAAATATCAGAACCTGAACATGGGTAGACAAAGCGTAAAAGAGAAATTTTAAACATCAAAAAAGTTTAATACATGGCAAAAACTTTTTGCGCAGAACCAAACTGCTTTTTAGCAACTTTCCCAATGTAGGTTTTAATACAACTCAACTCCCAAGCAAAAAAACTTAGTGACATCTACTTGAATTTCTTCCAAACAAAGTACTATCTCAATAACAAATGCACGTGGAGAATCTTATGTAATTGTCTGCAACGCAATATCGAAATTTAAATAGCAATTAAGCGAGAAAACAAGATTTGCCTCGAAGCACCCCCGGGAAGACCCTAACGCTTGAACTACTACTGCTAAATGTAAAAGAAACCAATTGGTCAAATTAAAATTTTTTCTGGTTTTTAAAACAAACGTTTTCAAACTTTACCTTCATCGTCAGGATAAAACTGTTTCACAAATTGTTAAGGGATAAAAACGAATATGTTTTTGTATTTGTCCGAGAAAACAATTAAAACAGCTCTAGAACTATCTTAAACAATTAAATCAAAAATTTTTCTATAAACACTTTTTAGCCTATTTACAACTCATATTTATATCTGTTATCAATTTATTTAAAAACGTTCCTGTTCGGTATTTTTCGATTTTGGCCATTTGTTTGTATTTCTTCGGTAACTCCAAGTTTGCCCGGGACCTAAGTATCCCGCTTGTGGTTTTTTTTGACAAATTTCGTTTTGCCAAGCACGAAATGTTTTTTGTCCATGTATTTTTCTCAAGTAAATTTTATGATTTGAGCAAATTTTTAAGCATTAATTCCCGCGCCTATAGTAGTAGTAGTAGTAGTAGTAGTAGTAGTAGTAGTAGTAGTAGTAGTAGTAGTAGTAGTAGTAGTAGTAGTAGTAGTAGTAGTAGTAGTAGTAGTAGTAGTAGTAGTAGTAGTAGTAGTAGTAGTAGTAGTAGTAGTAGTAGTAGTAGTAGTAGTAGTAGTAGTAGTAGTAGTAGTAGTAGTAGTAGTAGTAGTAGTAGTAGTAGTAGTAGTAGTAGTAGTAGTAGTAGTAGTAGTAGTAGTAGTAGTAGTAGTAGTAGTAGTAGTAGTAGTAGTAGTAGTAGTAGTAGTAGTAGTAGTAGTAGTAGTAGTAGTAGTAGTAGTAGTAGTAGTAGTAGTAGTAGTAGTAGTAGTAGTAGTAGTAGTAGTAGTAGTAGTAGTAGTAGTAGTAGTAGTAGTAGTAGTAGTAGTAGTAGTAGTAGTAGTAGTAGTAGTAGTAGTAGTAGTAGTAGTAGTAGTAGTAGTAGTAGTAGTAGTAGTAGTAGTAGTAGTAGTAGTAGTAGTAGTAGTAGTAGTAGTAGTAGTAGTAGTAGTAGTAGTAGTAGTAGTAGTAGTAGTAGTAGTAGTAGTAGTAGTAGTAGTAGTAGTAGTAGTAGTAGTAGTAGTAGTAGTAGTAGTAGTAGTAGTAGTAGTAGTAGTAGTAGTAGTAGTAGTAGTAGTAGTAGTAGTAGTAGTAGTAGTGGTAGTAGTAGTAGTAGTAGTAGTAGTAGTAGTAGTAGCTTGAAGTGATCTATTTAGACGAGATATACATTTCTAGTATAGCAACTAGTACCTTGTCTCCACTATTTGTGGTACCTACATATCACCGCACTCCAATTTATCTAGGAGCCCTTTGCTAGGATAATATGAGTTATATCACCCCCCCTTCTTTTTCACCACTTCAGTTTGACTTCTGAAATTTCTTGGGCTCGTAGAGAAGTAGTAGTATATTGTAATTCAATACTTTTCTTTAGATTTACTATAAAAGATCTAATTTAGTTATGATCTATACCTTGGAGGTCGGTGAACAAAATTTCGAAAAAATTTAGCGTGTAGTCATCTGATAGTCACTTTTTAGGATCTGGACATAAATTTTAAAAAATTTTCTGTTTCCAGTAAAAATTCTCACTTTCCTCTAGTTGAAAACATTGTTCGGGCTCAACAATTCAATTGCAATACTATTCAATGAGCCTACACTCTATCATCTTGATTTTTTAACCAAAAGTAAGCGGGGAAACCGCAGATAACTGAACAAAGTAACCGAACAAACATAAACAAAAATGGTAAAACAAGGTGCTACAAGGTGGCCAATATAACAACATATATAAGATCTATCAATAGGTACAAAAATCAATGTATAATCAAACAAAGTAATTCAATCTTACCCAAAGTAAAATAATCAAAGATTCAAGTCAATAGTGTAGCAAAAGTTTCCGTGCTCAACAAAAGTTTATCATCAGTTTCCCATCATTACTCCGCAAGCCTATTGACTAGGGCTTTTAATTTATCGTATATCTTGACTACAGTTTGTTTGGACGGGGTCTGCCTAATTTCCCCTTGATGATCTCGCTAATTTCCGCTTTACTGGGAGTCGTTTCCACTTGAGCAAACAATGTGCAGAGAGACTTCTCCTCGTGCTTCCATTTGGCCTTTCCGTTGAACATTTGCAAAATAGGCACAAAATCGGCCCTCCTGCTGGCTGGCACAATGCTCTTATCCTTACGGCAACTAATAGTGGAAACATTTTCATCGAATTCGGCGTCACTTTCTACGTTAGCAGTATCCTCCTCACTATCCTCATCTGTACTGTCCTCA
>NW_027451368.1:2500-9074 GCF_964194025.1 Convolutriloba macropyga
GAAAAGAAAGAGTGAACAAAAAAACGGAGGGGGTATAAAAAGGTAGTTTAATATATGTACATGGACAAATGTATTAAATGTGTCTGTATGTGTGGCGAGTATATTTGGTGTGTGAATGACTATAGTATGTATGTGCGTCTTGTGTGTATAGTGGGGACCTATACAAGGGACTGGTACAATAAATCAAAGAGAGAGAGGCGCGGGTTCCTTTCCGCCTGGGAATTCTGTCGAAACGAGAGAGCAGGGGTGGGGGGGGGGGGGTTAGGGGTTGTATCTGAGTCAAATTTTGAGGAAAGCTTTTTGACAAAATGCGGGCTGCGGGGCTATTGAGAGGTTGGTGGACGGGGGGGGGGGGGGGGTTGGGTGAGAATCGGTTGTAGCCGTTCTTACATTCTTAGAGCATCACAGTGCTTTTTAACGTAAGACACCACCCACAACACCGAATGGGCGTTTAGCAGAAAGGCTTAAAATGATAAATAAACAAATAAATTGTGTGCTTTTAATGGTCAACATAAAACGCTAAGTTTTCAACGCAGTTTGTGAGCAATTTTCTTTTGCTAAATAGCTTTAAGAATGTCGATGCCTGTTTGCTTGCGGCAATGCTTTATTCTGCTAGGCGCACATTCTTCAAAAAATCTTATCTCCTTTTTTAACTAAGCCATAACTGCTGCTTACTAATTCATTCAACGCACCTTCATATTTCATCACGTCTCCGCAGAGGCGAACCTCAAAAGACTGAATTTAAAACTGTCGAATGTGATCAATTTGACAAATTTATTCTTAGCCGAAGTTTTGCGAATTTATTGACTAGACTTAAATTTGACCGGGTCTCAAAAAATACACCAACTTTCAAGACTCTTGTAAAATTTTGCAAACGAATGGAAGCTTTTAATCCGTTCTTCACCCACTAAAACCCAACCCAAAAAGAAGTTGCGACCCATGACAGGTATGGACCAGACAGATTCGGTCGGACTGCGGTCCAGACCAAACAAACCAAAACCAGGCATGGGTCATTACAGATTAGACTTTTGATCACTCCGGGCTGGACATAACAGACTCTGGAGAAGGAAACTTCGTCAAGACTATTTACTTGGTCTCTCCAGATCACCTGTCCGCGATCCATGTCACTTTGGCCCATACCTGTTCTTGGGCCGCGGACCTCAGGACTTTATCTTGTCATATCTTTTCATCAAAGCATTTTCCGAAATTGAAGGTCAAAAATCGAGTTTTAACGAGAGATCATTGAGGATAGAAGCGAAGGATATTTGAAACAATATGAATACGAAAAGAATCAGTCTAAAACGAATTAATCTATTATCAACAAGAATAAATCAAAACAAATTAAAACCAACTTTTATTTAACAAGTTAGTGGTAGGTAGGAGTACAGTAAAAGTTAAATGGTTATTACTGGAGTTATAATTAGTCGCAACTGGTTATAAATTTTCAAACAACTTGATTAAAAAACTGATTATATGTCTCCGAAAAGAAAGTGTTTTTTTTTTTCGTATATTTAGATTTTCATAATCGAAACTGATTTAAAAAACTAAAACCAGTTATGCTAATTGAACATTCGGTCGACTGAATATTAAAAAGAGCATATACCTTCAACTGATGTTGTTTTTCCCATAATTTGAAGTGATCTATCTATTTGATGGGGAAAACAACAAAAAAAAACAGCCGTAAATTAATGTTCATTCCAGCTAAAAACGCATTACACAAATACCAACAAACAACAATGAAAGAAATTCAACTTAAACAGACAACACGTAAGAAAAACCATTAACGCAACAAGACACACCGACGCATTAGATACAGATTAATGTTTGGCTTTAAAAATTAAGTTTAATATTTCAATCCGTTTGTACTGAGTTTGTTTGTAACGGACGCGAATGTAACAACGTTTCACCTAGTTTTATTGGCAAAGTGACGCCGTTTTTCGGACATCAAAGGCCCTTTTCCTCCTATTTTTGTTCATTTTTGAAGTTAAGGTGCTAAATTTTTTTGCCAAACTATAGTGTAGGACTTGGGAAATACTATGTGAGCTCCCAAAGTTGTCAATTATTCCCATTTTTTTGTTTCTGTCAACCTTTTTTATTGATGATAATTTTAATCCTAAAAGTATAATTTTCTCTCAAAATAAACAAAATCGCAGAAACCGCAACGCAAACAAGGCGGTGAATTCATTGTACATGTCCAGTACAACAAAAAAACAAAATAACAAAATGCTTGAAACTTTATCATCCGATAAATTTGCTCGATCAGTTTTTCAAAAACAGGAAAATATCAGTCATTAATTGCAGCTACAATTTGTAATAGTAACTCAACAGTTCTAAAGTTTTCTCCCATTTTTGCTGTATAAGAATCCCTAATTGCAACTAGTTTGTCATAATAAATTTTATAGAATAGACAAAAATTAACATCTATTACAAATTTTGATTTTGACACATTTCTTTTCAAAGTTAACCACGAATAAAATGTGTGAATTCTAACAAAATTTCACAATTTTCCGTTCAAAAATCTCATGTACTCGAAGAAAAAACTAAGCCACAAAATTGATTCTTCTTACACTATCATGAAATTGCGTTCATCTTCATTTCAATTGAATTATCCATAAAATAAGGCAGGGTCAAAACAAAACATCCGCAAATTTGAATAAAATTATTTCCATGTTGATCAAATAAAAAGATGTTCAAAATCAAGACAGCTCCATAACATGCTATTTTAAGCAAAAAGTTTACGCTATTCAATTAAAATTATACAAATCCATCACAGATTGAAAACTTTTTGTAGCTACTTTTAAATTAAACCAAGAAAAACATGCATTTAGTTTACTCACGGTTAAAACCACAGTTAATTCCGGGAAAAAATTCTTTCCTTCTACTCAAAGCGAGAGTAAAAAACAAGAAACAAAAATAATTCTTTTGTGGCGATAAATGTCTAGACTAGAGTTCATCTTTTGTTAAAGGCGACGGAGATATTAAAGTTTTTAATCTGCTTCGCTCCGCTTCTTTAGAGTGTTTTCCTCTCAAGTTTGAACAATTAACAAAATTGGAGGAGCTGAACAGGAAATCAGATTGCAAATAATGAGGGAAAAACATTTTTCATAGTTTTCTACGGAATCAAATGTTAGTGCGAAATTATATGTTTTTAAGGAACGATTTGAGATGATGTTTCCAAGCCTAAGTGACAATAATATAACACAAAAGAAGAATAAAGTTTTGAAGCAACGGTTCTAATTCACTTGGGTAAAAAAAACTAATTTTTTCCTTTGCTAATATGATTTTGACTCTTTTTGCTGGCACTTGATTGAATTGAATTGAAGCAATACTAATCACAATTAGCAGACTCAATTATCATCAAAGGAAAATCAAAAACGACAAGACATATTTGCTATCAAATTTCAATAAGCAATGTTTGCCGTCAACTTCTTCTGACCCTGTTTTGTGTAATGGCGCAAATGCACTCTGGAAATAGCAAAATGTAAAGGGATTTCGTAATTTTCCAAATAAGAAAAAAAATACAAAGGAAAGCAAATCAGCCTTCGCATTCATTGTAAAAATATAAATACATTCTGAGAAAAACTGTTTTTTTTAAAAACTGTTTCTTAGTTGTATATGTGGAAAGTTGTATAGTCACAAAAGTTTTTACTGTTGTAGTGTTGGTTTTTGCAAATTAGTTAGAAAGCAAGAAAAAACTTACGCAATTAACCTTGGTCAGTAACCTCCACGTGGGGCCCCCTGGGTAACTGCCACTAGCTCAGTTAGTGGAAGTTAGCTAAGCTGACAGTCTGAGGATTGAGCCCTGAACAAGTCACCTACGGACTTAAAACAAATTAGTTCTAAATAATTCCATGCCAGTCCGATTCACATCAGCGCAGGCAAGAGCCTGAGATGCGAGGTGTTGAGGCAGAGCATAGAATAGTGCCCTTGAAAGAAGGGAGCAAAAGTGGTTGTTGGCGAGACCCTGTGAACAAAAGTTCTAGGTTGGAAACTTCTACCTGTTGGAAATGTCTCTAATGGTCGAGAGATGGTCAAAGTTAGCGGATTCGAAAGTCAACAAACTAACGAAAGTGAAATCGAGACTAGTGGATGAAGTTTTGATCGTTTAGTAGTGACTTAGCTAGACTCCAATTAAAGTCTCTTGCGAACTCTAATCGACCAGAAACGCCTGTTAGTAGGAAACGAACGCAGGGCTAGTATGGTTGAGATGTGAGTGAGCTTGAGATGAATGCTACACTGTATCCACTGAAAGTTGATTAGTAGTGGAAGAGAGAACTGTGTGTGATCCCTGCGCACAATTAGTATCTGAAATGAAAGTCCTCTAGTAAGAGATACTGTGTAAGGTCCAGACAATACAGATGTAGTGATAGTCACAGAAATAACATCACAGAGTAGTGTTGCAACTGTGATCGCAGAGCTAAAAGGTAAAGAGTGACTACACTACATGTTTGGTCCGGAAAACACTTGCTCTGCTTGTCCCGAAAGATGGTTGAGATACATAGAGACTTGAGGCTTTGGGACACAACACCTCAATGAGCTGGACCCCAGATGGTCTTCGCACCGAGGCTCAAGTTTACTCTGGCTTGGAATTCATTCCTCTAAAGGTCAGTAGACTAAATACCTACGGCTTCGGCCAAAGGAGAGGTGCACGTCAATTATTAATACATAAAGCAACAACAATATTTCTGTTTTTGCTTCTCCAATTTCAAAACTGGGACCTATTCTTTCAGAACAGTAATTCAAAAAACTTCTAAAACAGTTGATTCGTATTTCTAAAATTGTAATATCTATCAGAAAGCTCTTTTCCATGCCTATGAAAATAGACTTGATTATTTTGAAAAAAAAATCCTAATTTTAAATATTTTGCTATCGCTGAATCGTATTTTTTCAAGAAAATTTATATCGAATGTTTGAAAACTTTTACTCTAATTAGTTGACATTTTTTAAATGTACTGTTTGAGTCAAATTGGTCTCATTTTTGTGGAAAATGTCTGAAAAATTTTACTCGGCAATTTATCAAATATGTAAACCAAAACAAGCTTATTCAATGTTGGAAAAACAATAGAATTCGTAAAATATTAAAGAATTTTGCGCGAAGCACTGAATATCAACCGAGTAGGCAAAGATATGCTGCCCTGATGGTATAGATATATAATGGAGAATGAAAAGAGGCTGATCATTATCCCCTGTCAACTGCACCCAAGACTGCGTACAACTAAGGCAGGTGCAACCCCCCAACAGCGTGCAATAGTTCAAGACACAAGTACCGGGTTTTGTAGCGACCCCCCCCCCACCACCGCGCGCCTGACCCCGCTATGCCCAAGCACTATCTCTCCCTTCTTTTAATATAAGATTGCATTAACTTCCCGTTTAGGTTTCACACAACTCTGGTTCAAATTTCGTTTAAGTAAAATGAGGGAACGATCTTTTTCGTTTGTGCCCCCCCCCCCCCCCCCCCCCAGTACGTTACGCACCCCCACTTACAGTGCACGTATCATTACATCGTAAATCATTATGTAAAAATATGGCACGTGCGTCTGGGGTTGCAATTAATATGCACCCACTAAGTGGGGGGGGGGGGGGGGGGCACAAACCGAGATGATCCAAGGTGAAATTGTAAAATTGAAAAATTGTTTCGATGATTACCTTCGAAACAGAAGTATATAAATATAAACAAAATAAACTCATAATGTTTTTTCAGCTCTCACGGAATCGGCAGTTTCTTAAAACCCAGCAAATAGATTGTTTTTTGAGATAAATATACGGGTCAGATATGAAAAAACTAAAAACAGGAATTCGTAAAACGTGTACAAAACAGGTTGCGCCTAAAATAGTAATTTGTGCTCTACACGACAACCAAATGCCCTATTTGCTTGAAAAAAATTAAGCCTGCAGTTGACGCCTATCCAGTTAATGCCTCAAAAACTAACTGGTCTCGCAGCTTAGACTTTTTTTCGCAAAACCTTGATTTGTAGGTTTATGTTCTTATATTTTAATAGAGGAAAATCGAACAAGCGCAAAATTTCAAATCGAACACCAAATTCTCTAAATAAAAATTTACCCGAAAGAGCAGTCCTGAAACTGTTCTGAGCAGTAAGGATTTAAATTCATGTCACAACATCAACATCTGGGTATCAATGAAATAAGATTGAAAAATTCTCGGATCTTTTCCGTTTGTGCCCACCCCCCCCCCCCCTCTACGTTAATACACCCCCAGTTGCGGAGCACGTACCATTACATAGTAAGTAAATCACTATTTAGAAATATGGCTTGTGCTGTCGGGGGTGCAATTGATATGCATCCGCTAAGCTGGGGGGGGGGGGGGGGGGCGAACGGAATAGATCAAAATTGTCAAATGAAAATGAAATGTTTCAAATCAAATGACAACAAAATTAAAAAATTATATATCAAACGTTTAACCTTTTCAGTTTGGACGCTTAGGTTTGAAGAGAATGATAGAAAAGGTAGTGTGAAATGAAAACTTAACGGGTTGTGTATATGTAACAGCACTGCATTTTTCCCAACAATCTAAGGAAAAAGCATAGCTGCGTAGGACCATAGTAAGCAATAGAGA
>NW_027451369.1:0-14164 GCF_964194025.1 Convolutriloba macropyga
GAGTTTACAGAGCAATGTGGCTCAATTCATATTTTAAAATCTCGTATGAGTCCCCTATATCTCCGCATCCAGAAATGTTGCTAATTATAACGCTGCTTGCTCGTAAATCTCAAAATTACAAACATCCGCTGCTTCAATGGTAAATGCTGGTTTTTGAGCAGCATTATTAAAAACAGTTCGATTGCAGGGAGAAGTTACCGTAACATTAAATGCAGCGGGTCGAAATGATTTCTTTGACGGGAGGAAAAAAACTCCTGGACAAGTCATGTTATCATCCGGCTGATTTTGGTTTTCAGTAACTTGGGATAAAATAGTTATTGTACAGTTTGTTGCTTTTCGGTCGCTAATTTAGTCATATCCAGAAATTTTGGCCCCCTTCCATGGTCGACAATATAACCAGGGTTGAGGTCCCAGGCCAGAACGACCTCTGATTAGACCATCTCGAATCGCAGAGGGTGGAAAAATGCGGAAAAATTACAGGGTCCAGATCTGGTTTTGAACTCACAAAAGTCTGAGAAACGGTCCTTTTTTTGGGTCAGATCAGAAGTCCCTTTGTTCTGCGATAGACTGATCAGAGATTAATTCAAGCGCAACTGAAGAGCACGAAAAATTTCAAAAACACTGAAGTCTGGTCAGAGTTCGATATGATTGGGGACGGTCTGATAAGAGGCCACTATCCAGGTCGAGGTTTGGCGGCGAATTTCTGTAAGATATGCGGTGAAAAACTGTGAAAAAACACTTTTGACCGCGTATTTCGTACATTTTTTGTAGTGAATAGGTAGAATTGAGATGAATTATTTAAAATCGTCGCGTTCTCGGTATTCTTGCAGAAGAGAAACCTCCATACACGGGTTCAGACATCTCACCTCCTGCATGTTTTCAACATTTTATCGCACTGCGCCAACTGTCACTTACTTCATTGCTAATTCTTGTGAATTTAAATCAGAGTCAGTAAACGTTGGAAAACTAATGGGTTGAGTTTTTGTATGAAATGCGGTGAATTTTGCGGTGAATAAGAGGCCACTACCCGGGTCGAGGTTTGGCGGCGAATTTCTGTAAGAAATGCGGTGAAATACTGTTAAAAAGACACTTTTGACAGCGTATTTCGTACATTTTTTGTGGTGACTACGTAGAATTGAGATGAATTATTTAAATTCATCGCGTTCTCGGTATTCTTGCAGAAGAGAAACCTCCATACACGGGTTCAGACATTTCACCTCCTGCATGTTGTCAACATTTTATCGCACTACGCCAACTGTCACTTACTTCATTGCTAATTCTTGTGAATTTAAATCAGATTCAGTAAACGTTGGAAAACTAATGCGTTGAGTTTTTGTAAGAAATGCAGTGAATTTCGCGGTGAATTTTTGTAAGAAATGCGGTGATTTATTTTTTGACCGCATTCATCGCTTTCAGTACACTTACATTAATTTGCCACAAAAGTTGACGCGGGGAATTTTTTCGGTGAATTTAGCGGTGAATTTTTGTAAAAAATGCTGTGAAAAGCGATGAGTTTTTTTTCCACCGCATTCACCGCAATCACCGCATTTCTTACAAAAATTAACCGCATTTCTCACAAAAAATCTCCCAAAAACTTCGACCCGGCTATAATGGGGGCAGTCTGATCGGAGGTCACTATGATTGGGGACAGTCTGATCGAAGGCCACTGTGATTGGGGACAGTCTGATCAGAGTTCACTATGATTGGGGACAATCTGATCAGAGGTCACTATGATTGGGGACAGTCTGATCAGAGGTCACTATGATTGGGGACAGTCTGATCGGAGGCCACTGTGATTGGGGACAGTCTGATCAGAGGTTACTAGGATTGGAGACAGTCTGATCAGAGGTCACTATGATGGGGGACAGTCTGATCAGAGGTCACTGTGATTGGGGACAGTCTGATCAGAGTTCACTATGATTGGGGACAGTCTGATCTGAGGTCACTATGATTGGGGATAGTCTGATCAGAGGTCACTATGATCAGGGACAGTCTGATCAGAAGTCACTTTGATTGGGACAGTCTGATCAGAGGTCACTATGATTGGGGATAGTCTGATCAGAGGTTACTAGGATTGGTGACAGTCTGATCAGAGGTTACTATGATGGGGGACAGTCTGATCAGAGGGCACTATGATTGGGGATAGTCTGATCAAAGGTTACTAGGATTGGAGACAGTCTGATCAAAGGTCACTATGATTGGGGATAGTCTGATCAGAGGTTACTAGGATTGGAGACAGTCTGATCAGAGGTCACTATGATGGGGGACAGTCTGATCGGAGGCCACTGTGATTGGGGACAGTCTGATCAGATGTTACTAGGATTAGAGACAGTCTGATCAGAGGTCACTATGATGGGGGACAGTCTGATCAGAGGTCACTGTGATTGGGGACAGTCTGATCAGAGTTCACTATGATTGGGGACAGTCTGATCTGAGGTCACTATGATTGGGGATAGTCTGATCAGAGGTCGCTATGATTGGGGACAGTCTGATCAGAGGTCACTTTGATTGGGGACAGTCTGATCAGAGGTCACTATGATCAGGGATAGTCTGATCAGAAGTCACTTTGATTGGGACAGTCTGATCAGAGGTCACTATGATTGGGGATAGTGTGATCAGAGGTCACTATGATGGGGGACAGTCTGATCAGAGGTCACTATGATTGGGGATAGTCTGATCAGAGGTTACTAGGATTGGAGACAGTCTGATCAGAGGTAACTATGATGGGGGACAGTCTGATCTGAGGTCACTGTGATTGGGGACAGTCTGATCAGAGTTCACTATGATTGGGGACAGTCTGATCTGAGGTCACTATGATTGGGGATAGTCTGATCAGAGGTCGCTATGATTGGGGACAGTCTGATCAGAGGTCACTATGATTGGGGACAGTCTAATCAGAGGCCACTATGATTAGGAAACGGTCTCGTCTGATCAAAGGTAGCTTTGGTCTGGAACCTCACTCTGCGTGCAGCTATTATGTTGATACCTGAACTTGTCCACTGATCGTGTTTCATCTTCTGTGACCATTTTTATTCACTCCCCATCATCTTTTGACCTATATTGTTGCAGAATAATCTTCAGGTCTCGGATTTTGCCTTATTGTCACACTTCCAAACTCTTCCAGTGCATATCATGATTATTATTTTTTATAAAAAGGGACATCCTGTCGATATAAATTGACGGCCCGCCATTTTTGCAAAATCAGCGGAAGTATACACACAAAAATGAAATAACTGTGCATAATTTGGAAAACGACACCTGACTTTTGATCAAAGTCAGCAGTTCAGTATTGTAGAAATAATCATTGCTACGGAAAACCTTATGCATTTAACTTTTAAGCCCAACTTTTAAGCATTTTAATACAAAAATTCAATCAAGCGTTATAATGAGCGTAAGACTAGACTCAGAAAACAGCTTGTCAGGACTCTTGCTTGAACAGTGTAATCCAAAGGGTAAGGCGTTTAGAGAATGAGACCCGTCCAAACAAAAATTAGCAGTGGCCAGTGCTATTGGGCATCTGGACAATAATCAGCCATAATCAAGTTTTATCCCAATCAAGTTTTATCTCCAGTTTTCGGCTCAGACTAAGATCCGACGATCAGATGAAATCTTAGGGACAGGAAGTAAATTTTCCAGGTTCCAAAAGAAATATATTCATATATATTTTTTTTTAATTTTCCAAAAATGTTAATCAACAAATAACAATTAATAGACAGATCTGAAATATTTTTCCCTGTTTAACACAACTATATGAAATATTTGAAGCGAAATGAACATCGAATTACAATTTAAATTCAAATGAGGGAGACAAGCGTTATGTTAAAAAAAGTTGACTAAATTGATTAAATCTTGACAAAATTTTAGACAAAGTTAATTAAAAAAATTAAGCTAAATTGCTCTGGATTGAGTGGCAAATTTGTTGCAGATTTTTTTCCGAAAAAAAACATCCAATTTTTCTTTTTGTAGTAAAACTCTTGACTTCAAAATCTATAAGTTGGTACCAAAAAAATGGGGTTAGCAATTTTTGTACTAGACAAAAGAAGTAAATATATAACTGGACAATCTAAGAAAACATCAAGTCTCGACCAAACTTTCGATCGCTGATGGCCAGACTCATGACAACTATTGACTATGGAACTTGTCAATTAACAGGATGCACTTTATGCCTGTGCAATTGAATTGTTTGATCCCTGACACACACATCAACCTAGGTTATGCTTGGGATACCATTTTTTTACGGCTGAGTCATCAAATTATGACAATACTCAAAAGTTGTAGCGGGGAGGACCTTTATTGACTTAAATTACACAATCTATCTCCCTTATTAGAGCCCAGGAAAGGTCTTTTGATTGGTCTTCTCATTGAGAAAATGATTTTCAAGGACATTTTGGTTGAGCATGGTCTTTACTGAGTTGAAAAATATAGTTTTTTTAAGTTTTAGTTGAATCAAGGTATCTTATTGGCAGTCGTTCCGTTGACCACGATGCAAACGTAGCAGTTTTCAGTTGGGTTTCCCTTATAAACATACTTTTTTCAAATGAGCCCAAAATTTTGATCAATCAGTGGTTCTTCGGAAATGTAAAAAAAGGCGCATACAAGCTGACTACATTATAGGCAACAGTGAGAAAAAAAATGCATGTAAGATTAGACAAAAATTTAGATTAATGGAAAGTCCTTTAGTCGACTCCTGACCCAATTTTCGTAATTCGATTCCTTTTTTGAGTGAAGCAAAAGTCGAGCACCAGATTGGAGTTCAAGTCCAACGTGAAAAATTCGAATCCAGCAAAATCCAAGTATAAGAATTTGTGTCGAAGAAAAGTTCAGCGTAATCATTTTGCGTTCGACAAAAGTTGAGTCTTACCAATTGGGTGGAGCTAAGATAAAGCTGAGCTCTAAAGTCATACAATGCGTTACTTCCTGTTGGTCGCCGTTCTTCTTTTGCAAAATATATGTAGAGCCTGGTCTTTTGAAAAGCTGACGTCTAAACCTGGGAATGTGTGCCATCAAACAAAAAACTATGCAAATCGAATTTACTTTGGGTGTGATTTTCCGATTTCAGTGATTTTACAATTTTAGGAAACATAGCGCACAATGATATCAACCGTATTTCACTTCAAGTATTCAATGAAAAAGGAAATGTCCTTTTATTGAGCTGGAACTCTTCGGCAATTTTGAATCAGTAAGATCATACATCAGTTTTAAAGCAATCAGATTTTAATCAGAACATAAATGTGGCATTTGACTAAAATTGCGCAGCAAAAGTCATTTATCGGTTGAGCAAATCTTTTCAGTATATTATTATCAGATCTTAAATGTGCTATTCGAATGAAATTACTCAACAAAAGTCCTTTATCGGTTGATCAAATCTTTTCAGTAGATTATTAACGGATCATAAATGTGCTATTCGACTGAAATTGCGCAGGAAAAGACCTTTATTGATTGAGCAAGTTTTTTCATGAGCCTTTTGGGGTCATGTATGGTTTTTTTCCAGCCATTGGGTAGCGCCAATTGGGCAGAGTTTAGTCTTTTCATTGGTTCAGAAATAGCATTTTAATAATCCTTTGAAAATTTCTCGTTCGAGCATGATCTATTCATAAGTCACGGTGTTAACTTGGGTTGAATACATTTCTGTGCCTTGACAAGTTTTAATAATTACCCGTATATGTAACATATTTGCTCTAAAGTAGTAGTGACATGTGCTGACACCTTGATTGGGGTTCCATCAGGGTTCAAATTAACTAGATGGTAGAGGGAAAAATATTACTGGACAAATCGGTAAAAAGAATAAGCTTCCACTAGGTTTTCAATCGGTAATGGCCACACTCATGACATCGATTGACTTCTGAACTTTCAATTAACAAAATGCAGTTTATGTCTGTGCAATTGAATTGTATGATCCCTGACACAAGCGTTCACCAAGTTCAATCGGTAATTGCCAGACGCCACCAAGCTTTGAATCGGTATTGTCCAGACTCATGACAGCGATTGACTATTGATTTTTTCAATAAAAAATTATTTTTCTTTCAAAGCAATTTCGAATTTTGATCGATCAGTGGTTCTTCGGAATTGCAAAAGACGAAAGCGCATACATACTGACTACATTATAAGCAACAGTGAGAAATAAAATTGCATGTAAAATTAGACAAAAATGTAGACTAATGGAAAGTCCTTTAGTCGACTCCTAACCCAATTTTCGGATTTCCTTTTTTGAGTAAAGCAAAAGTCGAGCATCAGATTTGAGTTAAAGTCCAACGCGGAAAGTTGAGTCCAGAAAAATCTAGAAGAAAAAGTATGGCAATTTGGGTCGATCAAAAGTTCAGCGTAATCATTTTGCGTTCAACAAAAATTGAGTCTTACCATTTGGGTGGAGCTAAGATAAAGCTGAACGATAAAGTCGTATCACGCGTTATATTTGTATTCAGCACCGTTTTTCTCTTACAAAATATATGTAGAGCCTGGTATTT
The DNA here is from genome assembly GCF_964194025.1 of Convolutriloba macropyga. Lineage (NCBI taxonomy): Eukaryota > Metazoa > Xenacoelomorpha > Acoela > Convolutidae > Convolutriloba > Convolutriloba macropyga. The sequence continues at coordinate 6,465 of NW_027451369.1, forward strand.
TTATAAGCTGAGGTCTAAAACCTGGAAATGCTTGCCATCATACAAAAATACAATGGAACTCAATTTACTGTTGAGTGTGATTTTCCAATTTCAGTGCTTGCACTGCACTTATTCAGGGTGGGAAACATAGCGCGCAGCGATATCACCCGTATTTCACTTCAATTATTCAGTGAAAAAGGAAATGGCCTTTTATTGAGCTGGAACGCTTCGGCAATTTTGAATCTGTAAACCATACATCAGTTTTCACGTAATCAGATTTTTATCAGATCTCAAATGTGGCATTCGACTGAAATTGCGCATCGAAAGTCTTTCATCGGTCGAGCAAGTCTGTTCATAAGCACTTTAGGTCATGCATGGTCTTTTTTAGCCATATGGTTGAGCCAATTAGGTTCAGAATTGTCTTTTCAATGGTTCAGAAATAACATTTCAATAATCCAGAGAAAATTCATCGTTCGAGTATGTTCTTTTCATAAGTCAAGGTCTAAACTTGGGTTGAGTATTTCTAAGCCATGACAAATATTATTGATTACCCGTATGTGATTGGTAACGTATTTGCTAGTAGTAGCAAGATGTGATGGCATCTCGATTTAGGCTACATCGGGGTTCAAATTAAAATACACACTAGAGAAAGCAGGACAAAATTTTACATAAAACAACTAATTTTGGCTGAAATGAAAAAAATGATAAAAATCAAAAGGGTAAAAAAGCAAAATTTCTCCATATTAAACGCTCACATATATAATTTATTGTTGTCATAGTTATTTAATCCACTGTTAATCTGAACAGGCAACGGCTCATACATAAAAGCACAAAATCAAACTTTTTTAAAAAAAGTATTTTTTATTGTATCAACATAGAGAATTTGCTATTTATGGTGCCTTTCATATTATAACAATTTTTCTCGCATAGTCTTAATAATAATAATAATAATTGTGGTTTCTGCGTAATCGCAGCGGAACAGCATTAGGCCTACAGTAGCCTGTTTTCAGCTGCCCTTTTTCTTATTATTCCCCACAGTTAGGCAATTGTTCTACTTCATTGTAAGAGACTTTATAAAACATCAAGTTTGCTTTAACGCTCAACTATTCCAATATTGCATGCATATGCCTAAAAAAACATATAAATTGAAAATGCTGTAATACTCTAAGTCCAGTGATTCCTTTAGATATCAAAATTTTGATGAGACCACTCGCTGTGTCATGTGTCTCCGATCGATAATGTCATATGGTAATTTATCAGACAAAATTCTGTTCTATTTCAAAGCCAACAAAATAAGCCTTTAAATTGTTCCTATTTTAAAATTTCTGGAGATCAATTTTATAACATTCCCATATTAATTGTTAGAAAATTTTTTCTCGATGATTTTGAGAGGACACTGGAAAATTATTGTTCCGACCCCTACTGAGGGGAGGGGGGAGGAATTATATAATCAAATGGGCTTTTTTTGTTCAGACAATTTTGACCGATCGATATATTCAATCGAAAAAAAATTCTTTTATTTTCGTTTTCTAGAGCGAGTTATCGTGCTTTAAATTTTTATGAACATTAGACCGATTTGCGTTATTTTTATTCACATTTTTCGGAATTTTTTGATAAAATTTCGTCAATTTTGCAAAAATATGTGAAAATTGTTACCAAAAGGTTTGTTGATCATATTGTTAAAGACAAAAAAAGTATTGCTGACAATTTTGATTGAACTTTTTTGGTTAAATTTTGGCTAAATATTTAAAAATTCGGCCTTTTTCATCAAAAATTGCCCGAAATAATCTTCTTTAGTCCACTCTGATTAAGTTTGCCGGAAGGACACACCCAAAAAGAACAAATACAATCATTGTAAACTACACGGGGAGCTAGTCTTACTTCCACTTCCATTGAGTGTAATCTGGAATTGAAATTTAGCCGTTTTTTGTTAATTTTACTCTATGATTATCAAAAAGGCAGCATTTTTTTGATCTTTTAAGTACCAAAGTATCTTGATCTATAACATTCGAAACAATTAGGCGTTCTTAATGGACGAACAGCAATTGCCTAGCGGGCTTTGGTCCAATTTTGGACCGTTAAATTCAAAGCTAATTTGGATTATAATCAGTCGGTTTTTTAAACAATTTTCGAATTTTTTAATGGTAATTAAAGAAAGAACAATTCAAATCAAAGGTCAAAGTTGATAGGTTCAATTGGCTTCATCAGCAGATCCAAAGTATTATGTCTAGTTTTTTAATTGGAAGATTTCGGCCGTTTTGAATTCTAAAAATTTTTGATTTTTAAATAAACAATGGCTTATTGAAACTTGCCTTGATTTTTCCATTAATTTAGTCAACTTGTAGCTTAGTGTCAATAAAGAAATCATGCTTCTTCCTCCTCTTCATTCTACTTAATTAAAATTTAATCTTTTTTGCGCTTTAATTTGTGGTTTTTTGGCTTAGATACTACTAGATTTCACAATTATTTTTTTTGCATTGGCCCATTTTTCACGTTTTTTTCTTGTTTTGTCACAATATCACATTATTGAAATTTCACACATTATATTATTGGCGTCAACGAACACATTAAAACATCAACGATAAAACATCAACGAACACATTAAAATGTTTAAGGGCATGGAGTATGGTCTTAACGGCTTCGATGCCCCTTTCTCGAAGCCTTTAACTGATTTTTTTACATTTGTGTTTAACTGTCGTTTTTAATTTGTATTTTTAGTGGTATGAATTTTCCTGGACAGGTATTTGGACAAATCTTTAATTTTGTCAGGTCTCATTGACTTTGTATGCGCCTATATTCAGATCTGAGTAGATAGCTGATGGCTTTCATGACTTCAAAAGCAACCATTTTTAAAAATAAAAAAAAAACATTTTTTACATTTTGTTCTTTTTTGTCTATTTGTTACCTAGTTTATATTACTACAGGTCACATATGAAATTATTGTCGTCGGCTATTTAACGAAAAGTGCAAGTGTAATCAATCCAATGTCTTTAGGGATTTCGTTACGAATTTACTGGATTCGACAGAGGTTATTCGCGAAAAAAAACAAAACTAATATTTAACTTTTGTCTAAATTTGACGTTCTTTTTGAAGACATAAGACATATTATGAATAATTATGGGTCTCAGACGCTTCTTTGGGACAAATAAACAAACATATTTGATTATTTTATTCTGTAGCAAGTGGTTTCATGACTTTGAAATTAATTATTTTCGAAAAATACAAAACTATCATTTAATTTTGACTTTTTTCGTTTTTTTTTATCTACGTATTAACTTTTCTCATTAAAAAGAGCTCGCATATCAATTTGTTGAGGTTCGAGGAAGGCGCAATTGAACATATACTGAGGGGGAAATTATGCCTTTACGGCTTCGACATCGCTTTGTCGCAAGTTTTAATTGAATTTTTGTTTGCTGTCTCTAATTGTTGTTCTTTTTGTAATTGCATAAAAGTTAAATAATGACAGGTTTCAATTTCCTCCTATAGAAGCGTATGTGATTATAAACATGTCGGATGTTTTTAATTGCTATCTAATGGTTTTCATTACTTTGAAAATATTTGTTTTCAAAAATTTGAGCCATTTTTTTAATTTCGCTGTTTTCTTTGTTCTTTTTTGTCTAAGTGTTACCGAGCTTTATTATGGAGTGATCCCATGTCTTTTCTAGGAAAATAAAAGTTGCATTGTTTAGTTTTTGTTTTATCTGACGCTATTTTGACCTCGCTAATAAGTTTATTTATTAAATAAATGGACATAAGTATTTGGAGGTAATTATTTTTTGTTGTTATCGTTGTTTGATTTTCTTGTTCGCCTTGACTTGTTTTCTTAATAATGGCTGATCTCATCAAACTAGTGCGGCATTTTTTTTTTACTGTACTGAGCTATTTGCATTGGAGGCGATCTTTTTGTTCATGCACAATTTTTTTGAAAAATACTTGAATTTTGGGGGGTTTTCTATCTGTTCATCATTTTGTAGACATTTATGCCAAAAATGCGGATGAGCGGGGTCGGAACTTTATGTGCGAACGCACATTACCGAGCCTCCTCGTTAAAATAGAAGCACGTACGTGGTCACAAATTGAAAAAATAAATGATTTAAACAGCAACTTTATGAATAAAAAAGATCTCAATTGTAAAATTTTTGGGTCTTTCCCATTATACATACCCCATGCTTAGTGGTCAGATAATCTACACCCCCCCCTAATTAATGTGAAAATACCATAATCAGTGTGCTATAATTTCATGGGGTCTATAATGGGAAAGACCAAAGTTTGTTTTCATTTAAGATCTTATAATACAAGTTTTATTCCGAAAGATACGATAAATTTTTTTAGATCTCATGAAAACAGTTGTTGTTTAAGATCTAATAAGAAGATACTTATTGTCTAAGATCTTTTGATTGTCTTATTTCTCGAGTATCGAATTATTCAAGTTTTCTGACGTTTCTGATCGGTTTTGGCAACCAATCTAACGCTCATTTGTGTTCGATTCCCACCATCGCAAATTTTTTCCGACAATTATTTTCAATCTATTCCCCAAACTAATGAAACCTCAAACCGACCAAAAGTTTCATGTTCAACCTGGCTGCTATCAAGGTAATATAAAATAACGGCTGACCATATTTTTTTAAAGAAAACTTTTCAAAACACTTTTGAAGTATGAAAATTTTTTTGATTAATAAAGTTGCATACTAAAACGGAGGAAACATAGCGTCACAGTCCAGCAAAGGGCCTGGCGTGGTTGCACGAGTGTTACTGTTGACAGTCAACGATTTTACACTGCTCACTTCTGAGGCATCTACTCGATCAGAATGCTCGTCGTTTGTGGGAGCAATAAGTTCCGTCGATTCCCGATTACCCAAATCTACAGAAAGAGGGAATTTCCGATTGGCTGAATCTACGGAATTGCGCGACTTCTGATTGGCTGAATCCACCGAATTACGCGATTTCTGATTGGCTGAATGCACGGAAATACGCGACTTCTGACTGGCTGAATCTGTCAAATGATGAGACTTCTGATTGGCTGAATCTAAGGAATAACGGGGCTTTTGATTGGCTGAATCCACGTAACTGCCTTGCTTCGGATTGGCTGAATTTGAGGAATTGTGAGGTTTCTGATTGGCTGAATCTACTGAACAGCGTTTCATCGTGCTCGTGGGTTTGGTCTTCCTTGCCAAAGAATTTTCTGACAGGTCATCGGTTTTGTCGTTTCGTCTTTCGTTTCTATCAGCTCTATGAGTTGAAATAATTGTATTCGACAACGCTCTATTCTGATTTTTACAGCTGGCATCTAGTTCTGAAACACTATTTAGCGACATTATTCTTTTAGTACGACTATCGCACGAGTTTTCCGCTTGAATTTGTTCATGTGTGCTGTCGTCCTGAAAACTGCCGGAACTCGATCCGAAATTATGCTCTGAAAACGACTTGTTGAGTGCGGTTGTAAGTAGCGCGTCGTACCCTGTGCTGTTCTTTTCGCTGCCAGTTTCAGCTACACGTGAATTTCTTTTCAAAGATTTGGGGCCATCAGAAATTTCGGGTAGTTTTACTGTCTCTTTTGTCTGATGGTCGTCGCCATTTTGTTTTGAGCTAATTAAATCCTCAAATTTAGAGTGCTTACTTACTTTTTGCTTAGGTCTTCTCATAGTTATCGATGAAACACTTTTACGAGGTGGTGTTTCAAGTTCGCTATTCTCAAAATCATCAGAAAGCGTGAACTGTTTAAATTGAACGTGCCTTTCTGAACTTTTAAATTTCAGAACGTTGTCAATCGGAATGTAGAAACGGTCAATATCATTCGCACTTGAACGAGTTTCACGTCGTTTCTCAATTCTGATTGCTGGAAATGTTTTCACGCCTCTGTCGGTTTCGTCACGTTTACTTGATAACTGGCGATTGTGATTGGCTGGGTGATTTTTAGTCTCAATCAGCGACGACGGCAGTCTTTTGACCTTCACATCTTGAAAACTAAAATGATGAATCTTGTAATCCATTATACGTTCCTTGTGGAATGTTTGTTCACATCTATTTGAGATGAATTTCTTTTTCCGTGAGCTCAAAAAATGACTTGTATTATTGGAGCATAAAAGTGGATTTTGCGCTTTGCTGTTTGCAAATTTTTTGGCACTTTTAGAACACTTGAGTTTGTCTAAATTTTCAGCCAGCATTCTCGGACTTGGCTCGAATTTCTGTTTCGGTTCACTGCCATCGATTGACGAATCTTCTACGGTGACATAATGACATTTTGATTCTTTGAGATAGAAACCAGCTATCATTTTGTGCTGCCCCTTGAGGTTGTTTTTGATGGTCTTGCTTTTCGCATTTGCGATGATAGAGCTGAGCTCTCTTCGGAAACAGGAGTAAACATCGTGAGTCTTCGGAAGCAGTCTTTTTCCATTCTAAAAGTATATAATTGGCTCAAAACGTTAAACCTGTAGAACTAAGTCTTATTTACACCTTAAGAAGTATTTCATAATTTTTTTATTTCCTGGACTTGCAAATGTTTTTTCTTTTAATTGGGAAACTTGAATTTTGGAAACTTATCTGATATTAAGTTTTATTCTAAAACTATCTGATGTGAGATCATACAAAAAAAATCGTATGTTGACCCACAATTTCTTGACGAGAAAACTGACACACGAGAAAGTAGCAGACTACGTGATTTTTCATGTAAAATCCCAAGTTTAGGTCCCACACCGAAGCAAGTATGTCCAGACCAAAGATGAACGGTCTGGAAACACGAATGAACGCACGAAAGTCTGGTGATTTTTCATGCCATTCAAATAAAATTTATGTAAATTTTTGATTAGATTCAAATTGAGTCACACGTGATCAATAGCCAAAATCTCGTGAAATCTAAAAAAACTCAGGGTCTCCACAATGAAAATCAGTAGATTTTACATTAAAAAAATACCCGCAATCTCACGGATTCTTATAAGATCTTACACAATAAACATTTTTTGTCAGGCGGAAATTTTATCTTGTAAGATCTTAAAAGGCAGAATTTTCATCTTGTAAGATCGGACAAAAGTGAATTTTTATCGTGTAGGATCTTATCAGACTTGATAAAAAAATTTTATCGTGTAAGACTTGATAAATTATTTTACAGAGTTTTTAGTCAGGCGACGCATAATTCTATAAGAACTTGTAAGATAATTTTGTATGAATTTTTGTGGTGTGATAGCCGAGAGGTAAGGTGTGTGATTCACACGCCAATGATTGAGAGTTTCAATCCCTGCCTCCGTGAAGCTGTCTGTGTAATGATGAGCTCTTACTTAACCGTAGCTTCAGGTTGACCATAGCCTGACCAATGTTGGCTGCAATGATGGTACCACTTGAAAGTTTCAGACGCAAAAAAGAGCAATGGGCAGCTGAGAACAGGCCGCTGTGGCCTAATGCTGTTCCGCTGCGATTACGCAATAACAAATTATTTTTTATTTTTATTTTTTTTGTAAGATCTTACACGAAAAAAGTCTTCAAATGTCTGAGGTGCCAACACAGGATTTTTCATAGGACCTCTCACAAGAAAGTTTTACAGTGTAATTTATCATGAGACTTATCCCAAAAAATGACTCAGTTCTTTTTCATTCTCCTACTCTCAACGATATTTGAAGCAAAAGAAACTGTCAAACTTTGGGATACATGTAACACTCACGATTCCAAACTATGTACAGCTAAAAACCGAACACGGATGTTCACTAAATTTGTTGCTCACTACTTTATTT
>NW_027451370.1:0-32489 GCF_964194025.1 Convolutriloba macropyga
GAAGTGATTTTTTAAGACCTGAGAACAGAACAATTGGGAAATGCAGATGACTTAAAACAAGAGCGTTCAGTAAAGCAGATCTAGTTTTTTCAGGAAATATTTTTTTGATGGAGTAAATGACCTTTAAGCCAACAGCCATTTTTCTTAGTACATTTTTTATTTCTTCATCGAAAGAAAGATTACAGTCAATATGAACTCCCAAGTATTTCACAACTTTTTTTTCTCGAGAACTGTACATCCGTTAACAACTATTTCTTCGGTTTTGTTTCTTTTAGGGACAACAAAAATAATGAATTCGGTTTTGCTTTCATTTACATTTAACTCATTTTTCCTGAAAAAGAGAATGAGTTTAGCAATACTTTTTTTAAGATGTAACTTTGATTCAGAAATTGTTTTTCCACTGCAAAAGATAAAAGTATCATCAGCGTACTGGATTATTTTAGAATTCACATCAGTATCATCTTTCAAATCATTTACATATATGTTGAAAAGCAGTGGGCCTAGCACAGTACCTTGTGGTACTCCACGGTTAAGTGCTATCCAATTTGATTCATACTTCGAGAATTTGACTTTTTGCACACGGTTTTCTAGATAAGATTTAAGAATTGTATTTGCTTGTGCTCTAAAACCTAAAAAATTAGTTTTGTGCAGAAGAGTAGGATGTGATATCGAATCAAAAGCTTTTGATAGGTCTAAAAAAGCTCCTGTTACGTTGTTTTTTTATTGAGATCATATCTGATTTTTTCAGTGCAATATAAAAGAGCATCTGTAGTTGACACTTTTTTTCTGTATCCAAACTGTGTTGTTGCAAGCAGTTTATTCTTCTCTAAATAAGCCAATATTTGATCTCGAAGTAGGAATTTGAAAATTTTAGCTAGAGCTCCAGTGAGCGAAATTGGTCGATAATTTATCGGATCTTCAGGATCATCTTTCTTGAAAAGAGGCAACACGTGGGCACGCTTAAGGTGGTCAGGAAAGCGTTGTTCAGTTAAAAATTGGTTAAACAAAAAACAGAGAGGTTCAGCTATGTGTTCTCTTGCATCTTTTAAAGCCCAAGCTGGAATGAGTGATGGACCCAACGGTTTTTTAACATTTAAATTGTTGAGTATATCAAATATCTCCTTGGTTGTTGTATACCTGAATATAAATTTGTTACTGTGGTGTGCCGGATCATTACAAAATTGATACTGCTCTTTTTTACCAAAATATTCACCTAACGCTGAAGATTTATGGTTGAGAAGATTGGCAATATCATTTCCATTGGTCAAAACCGTTCCAAAACTGTTTTTGAGTCTTGGTATTTCTGTCTGTGTTTTTTCACGGTTTCTGATTTCGTTGATAAAATGCCACCTTTCTCTTGCACTTTTTCAGTTTTGAAACACATCTAGCAGATGTTTTTCATTTTCCTGCTTCAAAAAATTTTTGTTGTTATTATTTGATGTCTTTGCAAACTTTTTTTACTGTGTTTTTTGATATCCATTGCTAATGTAGCGTTAGTTTGGGCTTGTCATGGCGTATGAAGACAGTCTTTTGTGGAGCATGCTTTTTGATTACCGTTTCCAATGACGAGCAAAAGTTTTTATACATGATTTCAGGATTTCCTGATAAACAAAATGATCTCCAATTTATCTTTCCAACATCAAACTACTCTAAAACATCATTTTTAGAGTAGTTTGTTTTATCAAACACAATTTTTTGATAGTTTCTTTTTTTAACGGCTTCACCAATTAAAGGAAGCGTGGCTAAGTGATCACTTTTTAGAATCGAGTTTAGTGTCTGGGAACTAAAAAAGTTTTCGCATAAAAGATAGTCTATCAGCGACTTCGTTCTTGATGTTTCTCTTGTTGCTAAAGTTTTATTTGAATTCAGTAAACCGTACGGCAAGATCAGAGTTTCTAGGAGATTTTTTTCATAGCAATTAAAGTAATTAAGGTTGTAGTCACCTAGTAGAAATTTTTTTTTTATTTTCAGTCGCTGCTCTATCTAAACCCAGGGCTAGCTCTTCCAAAAACTAATTTATTAGTTTTTTTTGGACAGTAAGCCAAATTTATCAACGCGGGCTTTTTATTTAATTTACACTCTGCCCAAACACTTTCAAAATGGTCTTTTGACATTGTCTCTAGATCCATTCGTGCTTTTGGATGAAATTTTTTCGGAACGAACAAAAGAATACCACCGCCTTTATTTATCTCTTGAAGATCAGTACGTCGGTCGCATCTGATTTCAACCACGTTTCTGAGAAGCCAGAAATACAATTGTCACCTAGGTCAGATAGAAAATTCTTAAGGAGCAACCATTGTCCAAGCACACTTTGACAATTTTGATGTAGAAACTTTACTTGATCGTTGTATTTTTTCATTAAAGGGGCAAACTGCGTGTATATGAGAGGTGGCCCTGGGTTTAACTCTACGTCACCTGACAAGAACAAAAAAATCTAATGACAACCAAGGAGTAAAGAAAATTCCTTAACAGGCAGATAAAAATAATCTTCTTTTTTGGATACGCATTATTATTAGACATGCACGATGACATCCTCTCACTCTCAGGTTTTATTGGTGTATTAGTGAAGACCCAGTTCCCTTTTGATGTGATTACACAGAGAATAAGAAGCAGAATAAAGTGGAACTGAAGCTTCACTTTGAAACAATAAAAATAAAAGAAGACAAATGAAACTAAGAATATTCAGCAAAACAATTATCTCAACTAGTATTGACCTCTCATATAATTGTAACTCTGTCTCCAATGATTGCGGTATTTTGGGTATTGGTTTGCATTACGTTGGTTGTTATTCAGAGCCATTAAATTATTGGATGTGGGAAGCAATTGAGAAAGCACACAATTCTTTGAAAAAGGGACACCTTGTTTGTAATGGAAATGCAAATCATCATAATACAAACTATCATAGCTTGGCATGGCTTTCATGAGGTCGTACACATTTGCAACTTTATAATTTTCATCACCTGCTAATGCATTTATTTTATCATTAAAAAGTTTAATGCGCTCATTAATATGTTCGTTTTTTGGCAGATTACGAATTGGTGGCACTTGCATTAGTACGATATTCTCAGGAGATAGCGTGTTTCTTGTTAAATTAACCAAATCTGTATATTTCTCAAACAACTCGTCAATGTTTTTTTGTTTTTCAGTCAGAATTGAATTCGTCCCGTCCTGAATGAGAACTGTTTTGATCACTGTTTCGGGTAATTGTTTAACAACTTCAATTTTTTCACAGGTTGTTGAGCCTCGATAATCATGTTCGCAGATATCTTCTGGTATAGTACTATCCGCGACCAAATTTTTCACCGGACTGCTTCCAATAACAAGATTTTGTGTTTTTGTGGGAACCTCTTTTGGTTCAAAATGTCTTACAAGAACCTCTTGAATGATGGGGGGTTATATTGGTTCGAGATTTTACCTGATTCCTTTGGATCGTCATTTGACTGCTTTTTTAGCAAAAATTGACTTGCTGAAATAACAAACACTTTGATAATTGAGTCTTTTTCTTCAACTTTTTAAAATAAAAGTTATAAGAATTAAGAACGAGATAAAGAAAAGCTAAAATTCTGTTTCAATTTGTCTTTTTTCATCTTTAAGAACACATGAATAAAGCAAGGTCAACTGTTCGAAACGAGAGATTGCGCTTTTGTGAGAGATTGCGCTTTTGTGATATAATATATATATATATATATATATATATATATATATATATATATATATGTGTATTTATATATATCTATATATATATATATATAAATAAATAAATATATATATATATATATATATATATATATATATATATATATATATGTATATATATATATATATAGATATATATATATATATATATATAAATATATATATATATATATATATATATATATATATACGATATGAATAAATGATGCTGATTTCAAGTATACAGTTTATGTGTAGTTGTTGTGGGTTGTCTGACAATTAACTTATTAAAGTCTAGACATAAACGCACAAAAGTCTGAACGTGAACGCGCGAAATATGGCGAGTGCAGAGTTTTCTGTTGAACAGTCTGGTCTTGAACACGCGAGAGACTGGTGACTCATGGAAGTCTGGACATGAGATCTATCCGATGAAGACATGAACATAGACCGCTTCCATCAGAAACGGAATTGTAAAACCGGTTTACGTTTTGCACCTCCTCCTCTGCATTCCTGTTTTCGTATGTTAGCAGCACTCCCTAGTTTCCTTAAAAAGTTGAGTCGATAGAATATTGTGTCAACTTAGTGGAGAAACTGTGCAGTTCGCGGATCTCAACGCATTCACATCTATGCCTAAACTTCTGCAAAACTTTTTTTGATGAAGATAGCGAGAAATCTGAGCGTTTATTTTGTTCAATTTTGCAATTCTTAGCGGTGATCACTTTCACATCTGAGCATTCATAGCCATTCTGATCTTTTTTTGCAATAATTTTTCATCCAAGGTTACAGAATACGCTTTGGTGTTTTTGAACAGGGTCTATTGCACGCTTTTAAATCGAAGAAAAAAACTGCTGTCAAAACGTTCAATAACAACAAACTGGTTTTCTAAATAATTTGTGCAGAACTACAGTCTCCTAAAAAAATGTCCAAAAACAGCAGTATCCGAAGAGAACGGTCAAAAACAATCGTTTCCTAATTTTGCCGACCAAAAACGATCAAAACCGATCAAAATAGGATTTTGATCGTTTCTAATCGGCCTAGTCGATCAATAGGTAAATCTTCCATATCTTCACAATGGCCATCTTGGTTTTAGCGATGGCCGTCAAAGGCAATAAACTAAAAACGACAGCTAACAACTACGTCAAACGTTTTTATCTTGAATATCAAATACGTTAAATAGTCTATTTAGGCACGCAAACTTCTTGGAATAACTCTGTCAAATGCAATTGATTTGATAAGAGAGGGGTTATGTTGCAGTGCAAGGATGCCGTCTATTAAACGTCTTTTTGAGATGCATACATATCAAGAAGACCAACACGCAATTCATAAAAAACTGTATAAACTTTTTTAATAGCTCGGCTCTGCTTTTGTAACCAAAGCATTCTGTAAATATTTTTCACCGCATGTTCATATTTAGTCCGCTGTGCGCGTTGAAACTTCTCTTGATTTGTTGTGCACAGCAAATGCATTAAGATCTGCAACATTTGTGTTATTTTAAATAGACTGAACTATTGTTCAAAGACAGCTTGGACTAGTTCGACTAATGGGTAGTTCTCCATCAACACAAACCCGCGAGAACAGTGGAAAGGTGCCTCCCAGATCTGATGGCGTTAATTCCTCAGATAGCCAAGGACCACAAGCAGGAAGTAGGAGAACAGTTCCTGCTGTTAGACCAAAAAGTACCTCATTAACACAAAATGCCCCTCTAGGCAGAAAGGAAGGTGAGAGAACGAACTTGCATTTAAAATATTGTTCATATGAAAAGTGCTCTAGACAATAAGAGAAATAAGAACTGTGATTTTCTGCCTGACCAATCGAATTTCTATTCACTGTAAAACTGACTGAATTGGGATGTATAAATAAGTTTTTCTGTTGTTTCCTTAGAGGATCTTGTTTCCTTTATGCTACGCTATTCAAGGCCACGCTGGAAAAGGTTAGAAGATTCTCGAACTTGAGTCTAAGAGCTTGTCAGCGCTGAACCAGCACATAGATTTCTTAAGTAAACATTGCAGCACAGAGAAGTGTGTCTAAAGTAAATACTGTATCAATTTTGCTCGAGCAGAAATTTTAAAATCCGGTAAGAACGAGCAAAATTTTTAAAAGGAGGCAAAAACGAGCACAATTTCTGAAAAGGAGGCAAAGTATGATTATGGCTGGTTAATATCTGGATGGATCTGATCGTGGCACCAACAAAAAACGAGTTTAAAACTAGCACCTGTGAAAAACAAGCTAAAGTCTGATCATGCCTGATTATCGTGTGTATGGGTCTGATCATGGCCGATTTTGGTCTGGATGAGTCTGAACGCACAACTCAACCTGGGATTTCAAAAGTAAAAACTCAATTCAATTCCGAAATTTTGCATCTACAGTATACTTAAAGTATCTTTACGTGCAGTTAATCGGGATACACCCCCCCCCCCCCCCTACAAGAACTCTCGCCAGCGAAAAAACTGATTTTCCTTTGGTTAAATCTAATTTTCTGTTTTTGTTTTTCCAGTCCTTGAGACAATCTTCGTTCAAAGTTGACGGGTCTCCACAAAATTTGATTTCACCAACAGGACACCCCACCCTACATCAAAAGAACAGCTAGCAGCTGTTGGAAGGTTCACTGTCGAAGAAAAACAATGACTTAGTTCCTTAATTCTTGTTGTAGCTCTGATGTAAAGTGTTCGAAAAATATCGATATCAGACACTAGAGGCCTCAAACTTTGAAAATTTTCAAAAGAAAAAGATTTTTAATTTTTTAATCTCATTTTAGTCCTAAAATGAACTTTTGAGTTCCGAATTTTTTGTCGGCTTCTTTTTTCTTCACATAGGCTGTATGTGGGGTAGAAACAAAAAAATCAAATTTTTAGGGAAAATTTTGAGGAAAAAACTGGGTCACCACCTGACTATATTGGTTCTGTGACTGTTATGACGTTTTGATTGTGCGTGTGAACGTTTAAAAGGAACTTGATCAACTTGAATGAAAGATGAATAATGAGACTGTTGTCTTGCGTTTTGAAGCTTTTTGTCAAAAAAAACATATTCAAAAATTAGGAATTGTCAATTTGTTCAAATAAAGATTCTAACACAATCTTATTCCTTCAAAATGATTCATACGACTCACTTTATGCTAGTGAGCAAAATAGCATCAATGGTTTAGCATAAATTTTTCCTAATTTGTCTTGTTGGAGTATTGGCACTCATCCTTACTGTTTTCTATTCCAAAAATTTATCACAATGAAACCTCGACTTGCAACCGGGAAATTTTAAGCAGAAAAGAAAATTTTTTTTCGTTGGTGAGAGTTCTTGTAGAGAGGGGAGGATTGCCCGGATACGCCCTCTACAACAATAAGGCAGTTAGGAGATTTTCCGCAGTAGAATTTCAAGATAACTCAGTTAATAAGTTCTCGTTACAGCTCTTTGGTAAAATTAAAGAAAATCTATCTTAGACCTAGGAAGCCTCAGCTTTGGAAGCTTTCAAAGATATTTCTGTGATTTTTTGTTGTCGTAACTTTTTCGTTTTCGGCAGTAGGCAATATGGGTGGTTTTATCAAAGCAGTATGAAAAATTTTTGACGAAAAAACTTGCTGCTAAAACCGTCTGAAATGCATTTTGTACTATGAAAGAGCCCTCAAAGTGATTTCTGATAAATGGGTTCTCTTTTCTGCAGAGCAAAACAACCTGATTTTTCACACCTTATTATATTTCAAATATTTCACAACTTAAGTTACGCTTGAAATTTACTTGAAAAAGCACATCAGATTTGTTTTTTCAATTTGCTAATTGAGAAGCAGCATGACTACCATTGGAACCGTATAACTTGAAAAATATTTACCGATTTCATCATAAAATAAAAGTATGAACAGAAACTAATGAATGGTTTCAGTTTTCTTGGCAGCAGGTCAAAATTTGGACAAGGCGTTAACTTGGCTACTGCATCCAACTATATGGGGGTTTTATTTGTATAGACAATTCGCCGCTAGTCTTATAAATTAAATTCAATTCCTGTGAACGCAAGAAAACCATGATGCTCATAAGTTTTCATTGAAGAACAAAATTTAAAGGGTCTTTTAATGTTCCGCCTTGCCATATCACAAACGCTTATATTGGTCACCTGACTGCTCTAACTTTTCGCCTGTTCGCGTAAAAAATTAAACAGATTTTTTTTTATTTTGCAGGTGAGGTAATTTCTGAAGTTGTTTTCTTAGATTTTTAAGGTTTTCGTTACTAAAACGGTTTCATTATTGAAGAATTGTCGATTTGTTCAAACATTTGTTCTGACGCAACCTTATTCTTTACACTAGTTTTCAACGAATCGCTGTATGCTAGTGGGTGAAAAAAGCATCACTGCTTTTGCATAATTTTTTCATAGTTTGTCCGTTGGAAAATTGGCACTCATTCTTGCTCTTCTCTACAACAAAAACTATCACAATCAAACTTCGACTTCCACCCACAGGATTTTTTTCGTAACAAATTAAGTTTTTCGTTGGTGAGAGTTTTTGTGGAGGGGGTTTGTGTCCGGACACCACGCCCTACTAAAAATCAGCTGGTGGCTGCTAGAAAAATTACAGCAAGAGAAGGTAGCAGATTTGAAAAATTTTTTTACCTCAAAGTTAAAAAAATTCCTTTAACAAATAAGCTTTTAACCTGTGCTCTACATCATTTGTTTAGCCGAGCATTTAAGGCGAAAAAATATTGTTTAAAAGAAATCAGTCCCATCTTTATTGGCTGAAACTGCCAGCTAGTAACCCGTCAAATGAAAAGGTAACACCTTTAGTTCTTAACTGAATTTATTGCCAAGCTGAACACTAACCAGTCGCATAAAGAATGACGTTCAACTCACGTTGTCATTGATCAAAGAAGAGAAACAGAAATAGGGCGGCAATCCATTCTGAGAAAACCACTGATTTCTTGCAGCATAAAAGAGATTGAGACCCTGAAGAAATATCTGTTACTGCCTGAACATTTTCAAATGTTCCATATCCTTACAAGAGAAATAGAAAAGAAATTCACATTTCCCCTCACTTATGCCCAAGTTGCCAGCCCCAGTTCAAATGATCCTGGAAGACGCAATTCTCGCTGATGAAGTCAAGTGGCTGGTCACCGAACGCAATGTTGAGTCATTTGTCTACTAGCAAAGATTATGGCATGCAGGAAAACTAACAAGTGATTTACAAAAGAGAAGCCAAAATAGATTCCAGATCTACTAGCTATAATATTTTTGTGATTGAGAGAGTAAATGACAAAATAATGATCAAGAATTTTTTTAAAAAATTGATTTCCCATTCATTTTTTGGAAAGAACTCTCTGCAAATGAGTGATAAAGAAGATCAAAAACGTTACCCTGTTGAAGTAGCTTTGAATGAAGATAATCCTTAAAGACTATCAGGGAAACTATGTTTCTGCAGACTTCTGGAAAGATGCCTAATTTACTCAAAATAAATTGCTTCTAATTGGGGTTTCCTAATAGAACATGAGTATTTAAACTTGATTGAGAGGAGACAGTTTTCGGTTTTCATTGCCATCAGGCACAGTTTACGACGTTCCTTCAAACCCAAAGCAGTGAAAAAAACAACTTCCTATAGCGATAGAACTTTCCCGGCTGTTTGTGGTCCCTCGTGCTGAAGCAAAACACAGCACACATTTCAAATGTCATCATGGCAAAACTCTTTTCGCCAAAATTCCAAACAATTTTGTGTTTCTGTAATCTTGAGCAATCAATTTTTAGCATGAAGCGTAACGTGTACAAAAGTTTTAAATATATATAACGACTTTAACTTGATTTTCAGCCTGAAAATTGCCTACTTGTATTTGATTGTTCTTGCATAGAGACCTTCAATAACAATTATTGTTCAAACCATGCAACTGCTGGACGCCATAGAAAAAGCTGCCTGATTTATGCTAAGCAAAACTCAACTCAACAGGGTTAAAATTTCACAAACAATTGATCTGAATACAATATATTTCTTTTTGTTCAGATCAACTAGAGGCATACAGCAGATCATCAATGAATTTTTATTCTTACAGCACAGAAAATTTTATAATAGCCTTTTTATTCGACATATCCACCCAAATTGAGGTGCGCGACCCAAACGGGCCCTGATCATACCGACTTGTGTCGCGCACGGGGGTAATCCGCAACCGTTGCACAGAGTCTGGCAGCACTATCTACGGTCTGGTAGTCTGACCAGGAACGCCAAACCACCTACGTTCTGGACGGTCTGATTAGAGCCCCGCCCAGAGCCTGATGATAGCGTTGTCTAGGGTCTGGAGAACTTTGTTACATGTTATTTATAGTCTGGACAGAAGAAGTCCAACCAAAAACGGCCAGTCCCCTGAAAAGAATAAGAGATAGGTAACCCCCGAGGGAACAGTTTTTGAAGAACACTTCCCCTTGTTACTTGATGAACATCAAATATCACGATCGAGATTATATTGTGGTGATGGTTGTTGAGCTGACAATTTTTCTATGTTTAGACTATTATTTCGTACTGACGAAAACAAAACCAAATGCATGAAATCACGTCTAATTTTTTGAAAATAATTAATAACACCAAAAAGTTAAGAGTGCCAGTCTGGGTACCCTGGGTGCGACTGACACCCAAAGTGGGTCTGATAACCACAGTGCGCTAATCAGGTTCGTCTGGCATCCCCAGTGCGCGACTCAGGCCAGTCTGTCACCACCAGTGCGCCAATCAAGTCTGTCTGATCAGAGCCAATATATATCCAAATGGTCTCATCAGAGCTGAGTTGGGTCCCACGCCTCATCCAGGGCAGCCTTTTCCGAAAAAAAATTAAGAGTGGAAAACATATAAATAAGGAACAGGGGTTGGTAGTTCTTATATCAGTTAGTTTGTTATTTATTAGATGCTTTAAAGAAGCGCATCAAGCAAGAATTTAGAAGCAAATCTGCCAGTTTTTATTTGGTTAAACTTCATTTGCTGAATCAGAGATTATTCTGCCCTAACCATGTAAAATTGGACTTTCAGAAAAAAACAAAGATTGGATGTTTTTGTGGCAATTATTTTAGGCTTAATAAATGATATGGAAAACTGCTAGATTTTTAATTTTCAAACAACATTCGTTTCTTGTTTTTTCAGGCATTACCAAGTTACCTTCAACCTCTCAGACCGATGAAAGACCCATAAGGGTATCAGTAAATAGAACCACAGGAGTGGACACTCGCAGGGATAGAAAAAAGGCAGAACTGTTAGTTTATTTTTTTCTTCGGAATAACAGATAATTGTTTGCAAATTTGAACCATTTAGTAATATAATAGACGCACACTCATCTCTTGTCGTTTCCAATGCTTTTTTTTCTAAGTGTTAAGGTTAGAGTTAGGGTCAGGGTTTAGCGAAATAGGCTGCGGATAGAAAAAACGAAAAACGGTCTGATATATTTGCAACCCTGATCCTTGCTGTAACTCAGCACTGCATTGGCAAAAACTGGAAATTTTCGTAGCAATTTAGGAATCAGTGAGAAGAATTAAAAAGCTAATAAGTTTATGTGCCTACAATTTATTAAACGTTCATATCAGCGAAAAGTGAAGGCACAACCCAGAGTTTAGTGGCAGAGCAAATCAGCGCTGAATCAGTCTAAAGACATGCTGTTTTTTAGGATGACCAGTACTCTGTTCATGTCACTTTTTACACTGGCTAGTCTGACTTTTGAGTGAAATTTTCTTCCTGAAAAATAATATGATCAGCTGAACTCCCGACAACAAGGTTTGCTTTATATGCGATTCGAACTTACTTTTAACATTTAATTTGCGCAGTCTTAACCACTGAGCTAAATGGGCTTTGCTATAATTGCCTACAGACTAGCTTAAGAAATAGTGTGTATACTACTATGATAATTAATAGTTATAAGCTACAAAAGTATGACTTTGTTCTGCTCAGACTAAAATTTGGGATGCGAGTAATTTTCAGACTATACAATATAAGTGTAGCCTGGGCGAACTCTATGACCTCATTTTAGTCATAATGAAGAAATACTGCACAAAAACACTTTAAATATTCTGAAGATACAATGTTTCAGAACTGAATTAGGTTTTTATTCTTGAAATGTGCTGGTTCAGCGCTGAAAAGCTCTGAGACTCAAGTCCGGGAAGCCTTTTCTCCAATATCTTAAACTGAACTGAGAGCAATATTGTAATGCTTATGTGTGCATTGAGATAATTGAGAGATTTTGTAGTAAAAAAACCTAACAATATAAATATAAATGTGGGTCACTAATTGTTGCTTTTCCTAATCTGAAAATGATTTTTTTTTATTTTTGACCCAGTTGAAGTATTTTCTTTCATTTTTCGTTTTCCAAAAAACTCGGCGAAGCATCGTTGAGCTCGCTTCCTTCAGAATGTGTTAAAAATTTATCCTCCTATTCATTCATTTCAGTCGCGTTATGTGAAATTTTGTAGGAGCCTACAAAATTAGAATGGATGTTTTCTGTTTGACTAATAATGTTTTCTCCTGTGCATCTCTAGAAGTTTAATCTTTTTCACGACATCAATGTTGAATCATCTAACTTCTCATATCGAAAAAGGTGTCTCCAATCCGAGGCTTCCAGCTTTCACATCCCAGGTGGAGTTCCAGACCCAAATTGGTTTATGATCAGACCCAGTCGAGCGCACACCTGTGTGTTCCCAGACTGAAATTACAAGGTCTGGTCGTAAGCTCTAGCGCACTAAAGTCTGGCCGATGGTCTGGAGATGGTTTGATCAGATGTCATTTTGGTCTGAAAAGTCTGGACCATGGTCTGAAGATGGTCTGATCAGAGGTCAATTTGGTCTGAATGGATTGATCAGAGGCGACTTCGAGTGCAATTGGGTCTGATCATAACCTCATCGAGCGCACTTTGGTCTGGTGAGAGGCGACTTCGAGCGCAATTGGGTCTGATTATAACCTCTTCGAGCGCACTTGGGTCTGACCAGAAGTGTTTTTGAACGCAAATGGGTCTGATCAGGGACCATTTCGAGCGCCTTAATTTGTTCATTTTTTTGTTTCTTTTTTATTTAGAGGTGTTGGCTCTGCCAAAGGGCAACAATAAAGCGGCGATCTGATCAGAGACTTATCTCAAGATGATAGCTCTGGTCAGAAAAAAGGAGTCCAGCTGATAGCAAAGGCCGGTCCCCTTCAAATGAAGTTTTTATCCACTGGAGAGCACGATGTTTCTTATGGAAAGCTGTATAAACTCATCCATTGAGTCAAAAACATACACTAAACGGTACATTAAATAAAATTTGTTCTCAACAGTTGGGTTTCGTTTTCTTTAGCAATACTTTTATAATTGATTTATCCTTAGACGAATTAAATACTGCAAACATCAGTTTTGATGAAAGGAATATATTATAGCAAAATTAAGAGACTTGTTCGTAAGTAAAATCTTCCTCAGATCAAATTATTTTGAGCGCAATTGAGTCTGACAAGAAGCGGTTTCGAGCGCGCTTCAGTCTGATCATAAATGACTGCAAGCGCACCTGGGTCTGACCATAAATGCTTCGAGCGCAACTGGGTCTGATCATAACCTCTTCGAGCGCACTTGAGCCTGATCATAGTCTGATTAAGGTCTGGGCAATGGTCTAAATTTGAGTCTGGACCATGGTCTGAAGATGGTCTGATCAGAACGCTTTCAATCTGAAAAGTCTGATCAGAGACCCTTTGTGTATGGAAAGTCTGATCAGAGATAATTTGGGTCTGGAATGTCTGATCAGAGTTAATTTCCGTCTGGAAAGTCTGATCAGATATAATTTCGGTCTGGAGAGTCTGATCAGACAAAAATTTGGGTCTGGACCTCAACTTGGTATAGGATGTTTTTACTTTTCAGTTGGAAGTTGTGGAGAGAAGTTGAGGTTGAACTCCCAGACGAAACCGCTGACAGACTTCGATTTCAGTTTATAGGCATTTTTGGGGAAGAACCAGATCAGAGTGAACCTGAACGAATCTTTCGAGAACTTTCGGATCTACCAGAATCTGGTCCCATGAGTGCCACCGGGTGAGTACATTTAAAAGATAGTTCGTTCTCTTCAATTTTTTATCACATTTATCACTTTTGCAGTATACTTTCATTGCGTTCTCTTGCTAGCCGGAAAAAAGTACTATTAGCGAAATTTTTCCAGCTTTTTCAAATTTTGAATTTATATAATTTCATCACTAGAGTAAGTGGTGAACTTACAAAAAGTCACCAGATTTCACCGCTAAAATTTGAAATTTCAGCGCTAATCTTACAAAAATTCAACTCGCATGCTTTACAGAAAGTAGAGTGAATTTGATTTAAATTCAAAGCAAATGTGCTAGAGTTTTAGTGAGTTGTTGCGCAGTGGAAGAAGAAGTCGTTGACATGCGGGAGGTGAAAGATTCGAATCCGTGCAAGGACAGCAAATTGTTTTAAGTGGTGAAATGTGATGAATTGTTGTAAGTTCTGCGCTTAACCTAGCGGTGAACTTGCATAATTTCACCGAATTCACCGCATTTCACCGCAAAATTATTTACGAAATTTGAGGTGAAAAAAAACAACTTATCTTTTTATATTTTTCCAATTTTTTCTGGACCAGGAATTTGTACATTCGTGTCCACTCGGCATTTTGTTTGCCAGTCTTCTCGTTCCATCTGACTGAATTTTATTACTTGCGCTTGCATTTAGAGCAGAAGATACGGATCATAGACTTCATCCGCAGATTAAAAGCCCTGAAGCATCGCCAAACAAAACATGGCCGACAAAAGAAGGTAAGTTGAGTACAATTCTCCATAAGGGAACATTATTCCCAAGCAAAGCTAAAATGTCGCTTTTCTCCCAATTCTAGACGACTTGTCCAAATAAAGAAATCTTAATGAAGGATTGCATCAGGCACTGTGTTTGAAAACAGGGGATAGTACATAGTGCTGTCTTAGAAACACAAACGGTTAAAAAGTACTGCACTACTATCTCTTGTCTCTTATATTAAAAAATTGAACACTGTTTCAATGAGGTCTATCTTTCGTTTTCTAGAATCTAACGTCTTGAGTGAAGCAGAATCTCAGAAAAAATCGGCAATGATGGAGGTGGCGTCAAATATCCCCAGAGATCCTACTGTTCTCGGGAACGAGAAGAAACTATCGGAGAAAGCACGATATTTTAAAGGTTGTTCTATCGCAAGAATTTCTATTCTGTCACGGGACCTTTTGCTTAACAGGCTGCAATTCAATTCAATACTGTATAGGTTTATGACTTTTGTGTTAAATTTAGTATCCCTCTACATATTTCATACATTAAAATTCCTTTTTTTTCAATTTATATATAAGAGCTTGGTGAATGGTTTCATTTAATTTGGCTCGGTGAGTATGATTACTGGTTTTTAAGAATAAAAAAAATCTCAAAGAGAAACTCTCGGGCGTAATTGAACAATAAAACAGTGTAGTGTACTAGTTTAAGTTGTGTGTGTGTGTGTGTTCTAGATGAATGGAGGCAAAAAGCATTTGACACATTGAGGTCTTGGGAGGTCAGAAGGAGGTCTAGGGACCAATTTCGTGCAACTTATGATATGTTGAAGAGAGAGTACCCTGACAGTTACTGGATTTTGATTGCATCTGAACAGAGAAGTGGATATGGAAACAGATGGAATTATGAGTATAGTACAATGAGTAATGGAGGGATAGAGGCTATGGAGAGAGGGTGGGAGGAGGAGGAGGCATGGGAAGATGTTGAAGCGAGAAGTTTAGGTGGAAGAGAGCGCCTGCGTACTGTGTACATCTGGAGGTCACTCAAGTCACACTACGGCAGTCAGTTGAGAGAAGCAACAGATGAAGAGGAGGAGAAAGTGTATGAGATCATTGATAGACTGAAAGAGAAAGAGGAGAGAGAATTGGACTCATTCTCAGGTGAAGAGAAGAAGGAGAATAGATGGAGTTGTGAGAGATTGAGAGATGAATTGATACAACAGATGAACAACACACCTCAACTCAACAAATGGAAACATTTTATTGTATCAAATGACAGCACAGATGTCTGGTCAGACGTAAACACAACAAATTTTTATGCTTCTACTTTATACTTCGAAATAAAGTTATGTTTCCAATCGTGATCTCAAAATTTTGTGATAAAACCGTGATTGAAAGCTTGATGACTAGCTCAGAAGGTGGCGAGCCAATCGTTGCAAACAAAAAGTTGCCCAATCTCCCCAAAATGTTCAAATTCTGGTCTACACAATAAACTCTACTAACGTATAACTATTGACATTACACAATTTTTCATCAATTAAATTTATTTTTTAACCAAAAAAACTGTAAATGAGAACAATGAAAATGGGAACAACGCCAATTGAAAACAAACTATCGACCTACTCATTCACAAGCAAAAGTAATCCAAGACAAATCCAACAATCAAATCTAAAATTTAGCCAACTCAAGTAGCGAATTAAAGAAACCGGAAACTAGTTAATCTAATTAACTAGCTATTTTAAAATCGTGAACTGGCCTTACTTGACAGGTGGTGATGCATTTGCAGGTGGTGCATCGCCTTCTCACCTGCTGGAACTTGTCTATCTGAAATTGATTAACTTAAATTTATAATGGTTAAACTAATGATAATAGAATGAGCCCTCGACTGTGTAATTTAATTCAATACCTAACCCCTGCAATTGTTGCCTTTTCATCAGTTCCAGTTTCCTTCTAGGGAGGTGAATTCGTTTAGAGATATTAGCCTATAATTTAAGTAATTCGTGATTCATCCCACGTCCGCACTCTGAACTTACCGATTACTTATTCTTTCTTTTATTATGTCAAGGATCTATTCCACCTTATACCTGTTACACGTTGTTAGAAATGCAGATAATAAAAGTAAGCCCAAATTCACACTTTGAAACTGGGTACGTCCCCGCGACGATCCGTGAACAAGCTTTATCACGGTTGGGAATGACTATAATGAAACTTTAATGACGTTTCATGAGGTGCATTCTCGGGTTTTGCAAAATTTTTCTCTCAATTTTGCCGGAAGGACAGAAGTTTGTATTTTTTTGTTTTTGTTGGAGAACAAGAATTGTGAAATGTTTGTCAATTTTGTGCTGCGGGAAAAATTGGAAAATTTTTGCTAGTATGGCGCGGTGGGAAAACTTAAATTTGGTATGTAATATGTAATAAGGTAATACAATTTGTAAAAATTTCTACGTGGTAAAAAACTTTTGGGGTCGACAAGATTGCATTTTAAAATTGAAATTTCGTCAACAATTTTTTAATCAGAAGACACTATTCTCGGGTTTTGAATTTGAATTCCAAAATTTAAACTGTGCGTGTGTCATAGCGAGTGCCAAGACATTCGGCTAATATTTGACAGTAAGGAGATTTTCCACTCAATTTTTGGTGGTCTATATCCAAATGTGATTTAACTTTAAAATTATTAAATTTTTTTCCTATTAAAATTAATCACTGCCCTAAAATAATCAGTAAGCCTAAAATCTTTCTAGAAATGCTCAATTCCGGTTGAATTCTGACATTTTCAGATTTGTCATATTTTGCTATTCCGGGCTTGGAACAGTTGTGGTGCAGTTATTAAATTGATTTTGCAGAAACTGCGCCCGGTATGATGTTAGGACGACAATATTTGTTATGTTCTTTTGAAAAAAAAAACAGTTAGAAAACAAAAGGACATAGCAAGACTTATAATGCTGCTGAAGGTCTGTCCAAAGAATTAGCAAAACAATTTGAAAAACTTTTTCAGGCCATTTGATCTACCTTTTGTTACGCTGAACACAAAAACGCCAGTGGCAGCTTATAGGAAAAGCAATGGGTTAGGGAAATAAAGATTTTCGATAGGAAACGTAATTACAACGATAAAAAAACTACAACAGCAGTTTTTCGAAACAACTAAAATAAACAAAAGACAATGAAACAATAAAGACAATAGACAACAAATCGAAAAGAAAAAAAATGGGTAAAATATATAGCTCCGGATTCAAACAAAGGCATGCAAAAAAAACAAAACATTACATTGCAAACAAATTAGGGAGAAAAAGGCTGAAAAATTTTTACTAAACAAGAAGACAGAACGGAAAACAACAGAAGAAAAAGAAACAATCATAATATACCTAATGTTGGTGCAACTATTAAACAAAAGCATGAGCTATCAGGCCTATGCGGGAAAAATTGGAAATTTCTTGCTAATATGGCGCGGTGGGAAAACTTCAATTTGGTATGTAATATGTAATAAGATAATACAATTTGTAATAGTTTTTTGCTCTTATTTCTACGCGTTACAAAACCTTTGTGGTTGACAAGATTGCATTTCAAAAATGAAATTTCTTAAACATTTTTTTAATCAGAAGAGACTATTCTTGGGTTTTGAATTTGAATTTCAAAATTTAAACTGTGCGTGTGTGATAGCGAGTGCCAAGACATTCGTCTGATATTTGAAAGTAAGGAGATTTTTCACTCAGTTTTTGTGGTCTATATCCAAATGTGATTTAACTTTGAAATTATTAAATTTTTTTCCTATTAAAATTAATCACTGCCCTAAAATAATCAGTACAGCCTAAAATCTTTCTAGAAAAGCTCAATTCCGGTTGAAATCTGATTTTTTCAGATTTGTCATATTTTGTCATTCCGGGCTTGGAAGAGTTGTGGCGCACTTATCAAAATGTTTATGCAGAAACTGCGCCCGATATGATGTTAGGACGACAACATTGGTTCTGTTCCATTGCAAAAAAACAGTGAGAAAACAAAAGGACATAGCATAGCAAGACATATAATGCTGCTGAACGTCTGTCCAAAAAATTGGCAAAACTAGAAAAAATTTGAAAAAAACTTTTGAGGCCGTTTGTTCCACTTTTTGTTACGCTGAACACAAAAACGCCAGTGGCGGCTTATAGCAATAGCAATGGGTTAGGGAAAGAAAGATTTTCGATAGGAAACGTAATTAAAATGAAAAAAAAACTACAACAGCAATTTTTTGAAACAACTAACATAAACAAACGACAATGAAACAATAAAGACAAAAGACAACAAATCGAAAAGAAAAAGAAATGGTAAAAAATATAGCTCAAGATCAAAACAAAGACACGCAAAAAACAAAACATTACATAACAAACAAATTAGCGAGAGAAAAGCTGAAAAATTGTTAACAAACAAGAAGACAGAACGAAAAACAAGAGAGGAAATAGAAACAATCATAATATACCTAATGTTGGTGCAACCAATTAACAAAAGCATGAACTATCAGGACAACAGAAAGGCAATCAGAACTCTAAAAATTGACATTTTCAATACACAACAAAGCGGAAGCTGAAAAATTGTACGAGTTGGGACGGACAATCTGTCCCGCCCCTCATTATGGGAGGGGAAAGCTGAGCAATTCCGTAGTTTAACCTATCACCCATTTATGAACCTAAAGATTTTTATAGTATCATTTCCCTTTGTGTAGCTATTAGATCCTATTTGTTTCAAAATCGCCTATTGTTCCAACTATTTTTGTATCTATAGTAAAAATTTCACAATAGTTTATTTTGTAATCTTTGTTTAATTATGGTCAAATGCTGTGTTCTCAAGTTCTCAAAGCTACGTGATAACCATCACTGTTTTTCTCAAAAAAAACACAATGAGCAGTAACTTGGCATTTAAGTTGTAAAATCTGACCAATCAACAAATAGTAACAATGACGTAAAAGTTTATTTTCGTGATAAAATGTTCTTTAATCAGTTATTTAGATAGTTGAACTGTATGGTAATTAGTGACATCAAAAACTGATACAATGTACAGTTTGTTCTTAGGCTGACTATAACTCGATTCTAATCAGTTTTAGTGTTTTTTAATTTAAATAGGCTAGATCGTAGTGTCGGAAAAGTTCCTAGGTAGTTGAACTGTTACCGCAAAATTACTATCATTTGGTTGGAGCCTTATAAAATTCAGCACGAGATTGAACTTAATTTATCACTCCGTATATCCGAATATCCATACTGCGATACGATTGAGCGACTGATTCTCAAACAATTTTTTCAGGTAATTGGATTTCCGTGAAAATCAGGCCAATGTAAAACTCGAAAATTGAGCTGTGAATTTTGGCTTCCACCAAGATTGCTGAGCAGCGACAAAAATTTGGCCCGACAGCTCGGTCAACGACAACAGCACGAACAACAAGAAATTTTACAGTTTTGTTCTTTAAAAATTAGTGAAGCTACACTGGCTGGAAAGCTATTCCAAAGGAAAACAGACAACAACAGAAGCAATATCAACGAGGAAACCGTATGTGTTGTCTTATCAAATGAGTGTATGTTCAATAGCCTTTTGAAATTGAGACATGTTTGTTTAAGGCTAACAAAAGAAAAGTTGCAAGCACAAGCCTTTTCTTCCTTGAAATATTGTTGACTGTGTGGGTATTGCAAAAAATGAAAAGTAAGCTTGCTGAACGTGTATGTTTATATTTTATGAAACAGATGCAAAAAATGTGATCATCTATCGGGCAATTGTTATTCAATTTTAAATTTTTAAAATTGTTGAATATAGTGCTATTTTTACTGGTTTATCCCTTTAGACAGCGAACTAATGGTTAGACAGAGTTTTGGTTATGGATTGTTGATAATTAATATCTTCTCTTCTTCTGTTATCGGATCTTTTGACAGACGTTGATTGCCTCATTTGTGAAGAGTTTCCATTTTTCACGATCTCTGGTCGCATGTATTATGTCATTCGGTCTTCCAGGAAACTCTTGTAGGAATAGGGTCCTCTGTTTGCCTCTGTTTTTTCTTCCCATCTATTTTTCCGGAAAGTGACAGCGGTTCTGGCTCCCCTTTCCGTATGACATGACCAAGGAAGCGCAATTGTCATCGTCTGATTTCCTTGAGCAAGCTTTTGTGCTTGCAGGTGATTCTCAGAACTTCTGCATTGCTCTTTTTGACTGTCAATGATATCTTTTGCATTCGTCGCAAGCACCACATTTCGAAAGCACAGAATTTGTCTTGTATCACTTTTGATTATGTCCATGTCTCGCTGCAATATCTGTATATCGGGTGCACATAACATTTCAAAACCCGGTATCTGCATTGGAAGGACAATTTTTTGTTACACAGTACACTCCTCAGCTGGTTGAAGACAGCTTTTGCCTGGGCGCTCTTGATCTTGATTTCGTATTCATCTTTGCATGCCCCCGAGATCGTACAGCCCAAGTATTTGAAATTTTCTACCTGGTTCAATGTACTCCCGTCCACCAGAATCTTGCAAACGGGGGCTTCTGCCTTCTTTGATACAAACATGACTTCTGACTTTTTGATGTTGATTTTCATGTCAAATTTCTTGCTGACACAGTCGAGTTGCGTTACCAAGGCTTGTAAGTCCACCTGGTTTTTGGCAATTAAGACTGTGTCATCTGCGTATCTCAAGTTGTTGACATTGACATCTCCTACACCATCTCCTGGGAGGTTTTCAATGGTTCTCATGAACATTTCACTGAACAAGGAATCTAAATCTGGCGATAATACGCAAACTTGTCTCACATCTCTTTTGATCGGCACAATTTTGCTTACAGTGTCATTAATCCTGATACCTGCCTCCTATTGATAAAGGTTCTGTATCAGTCTCAAATCTTTGTCGTCCAGTTCCAGATCATCTAAGAAGTGCATGAGTTCGTTGTGCACCACTCTATCAAATACTTTGGTGTAGTCAACAAAACACAAGTAGATGTCTGTTTGCATCTGTGTCGATCGCTGAGTGAGGACTTTGAGAATGAAAACTGCATTCCTTGTTCCGCAATCTGCGCGGAATCCGTATTGACAGACATCAATTTCTTACATGATCTTCGATTTCATGCGCTGGCTTACAATTTTCAGTAGGACTTTGGTCTGATGCGACATCAGGCTGATTGTTCTAAATTCGTCACTTTGCACGGTTCCTGCCTTTTTGGGCAGTGGTATGAAAATAGGTTGACATATTTTCTTGGGTAAAACGGCCACTTTGGTATACCTTATGTACATTGGTGTCAAACGGCCCCTCTCATACATGGGGGTCAAATTCCAACCTCACCTCCACGTGGTGTCCTCTGGGTAGGCAGTTCTGCAAGGGACTGCTGAGCCAACGAGGCTCTGGTAGCAGCAATTGCCTGTGCAGTCCAAATCATGGCAACGTAGACCATAATTAATATATGTCCTTTAATTAGCCGTTTTTCTAAATCAAGCTTAACTTTATAATGAAGTTCTAAAGGTATTTTGCGTCTTTGCTTTCCTTTTTGATGACGGGTGTGAATTTTTTTCAGATTTTAGACTTTAAAAGATAAAAGTTGGATTTACGAACTCTAGACAAAAATGATGTCAATTTCGGGGCATTTTTTGTTTATTGGGACGCAGGCTCGACGCTAAATTCACTAAACATTTTAGGATAGGCTGGTGGACTATGCAGAGAACGAGTTTGTCAACTAGACAACGTCCGATCATTGATTGTAAGGGGTTGTTCACTGCATCACAATTCGCGCTATCTGCTTTTGGTTCATTGTTCGACTACCAGTGTTGATCGTAAGTTTCTGTTTTTGAGCAACGTCTTCTCTGCTGCAATGTCTTTTTCCGACCGCTGAGTGATAATTGATACGTTACTATTGACAGAGTTACTGTAGTACGAATAGTTCTATGTGATGTAACTTCCATATCTTTAACGGAAATTTCCTTGCTTGATTCCCAATTTTCATTTTGGTTGTCATGAGAATATATTGAAGTCTAAAATGCGGCCAAATTTTCGTTCTGAAGATTTTTGCAAATTGTTTTATGAGGCCACAGTGGTTGTACTTTTTTCCATTAACCACAGTCACGGACTTATGTCTGGCTATCCATTGTTGAACAATATTTTACAGATAGTATTCTTGGGGAGAGTGTCGACTCCTTGTCTCGCTTGTTTTGTCTGTATTGCTATGTGGTGCAATAGCTTGAATTTTCACGTTTATTGATCTGGTAGCGTTTGATGAATTGTTGATTCAATTTCTGTCTTTAGTTTTGCTACTTCATTTCCATATTCGCTGCGATTGTCAATGCCGTTGGTTGTCCCTTAGCAACTCTGTCTTAGTGTTTTTTATCTGACATTGTCGTGATAAAAAAGTCAGCTACTAGAGCCTCACTACCACTCCGAAGGATCTGAAGAGAGGAAACATCGATCAAAAGTATTTTACTATGTAGAATAAAATTGCTTCCTGCATTTCTCAAGTCTGTCTAAATGAAAGCCGCCTGTTTATGACGTCATGTGAATACTTCTGATTGAATGCTCAACGTCTCCTTCAGCGCCCATGCTAAAATAGATTATGGATGCGATAAAAGGTCGGTCACAATTTCTGTCACTTTTTGAAACTTGAGTTCCACTGAAGCTGTATCTGCGCAATTTGTGTTTGTCTGTCTGGGTCTGACTGGACTGAATTATAATCGACTTTTTGGCCCAAGTGGAAGAGAGACGCGGTTGTGTTTATTTTCAACAAGTTTTATCCAAGATAATTTTTAGAACGAATTGCTGACTTTACGTGTTTTTGTCATTTTTTCGATCTGAGCTGAGGATTCCCGAGTGGTTCAGCTGATATAGGATATTTTGCGAATCACGATGTGGTGGCTGCGCTATGTGGTTTTTTAGGTGAACTTGAGTATCAGCGGTGCAAATATTCGTCTTACAAGGCGATTTTAAGTGAACCACTGAGCCATTTCTCCTAAGCTTAACTAAAAAAGTCTAGCTTTTTGCTTGACACAATTTTAATTGACTAGATTTGAGCAGCAAACTATGTGACAGTGTTTGCAGTTAGCAAATCAGAAAAGTAAATTAAACCCTGTATGGACGCAACTTATTTTCCCCTTGCAATTGTGAATTGTATTTTTGGTGAAGGGGAGTTACAATCAAAAATTTGGCAGCATAGCACTTAAACTAAATTGGGATTTAGTTCCAATAAGATGAGCTGGAGAAGCGTAGTATAACGATTGCCATACCGAATGTGTAGATAAGCAGATTTGCCACCGGCTATTGCTTAATGGGTACTTGCAAATCTGTTAACTGTCCTCCTGATCCAGAAACATTAATGAAAATACACGTCTATAGAAACTTGACTCGGTTCTACTCGGCTAAGAATAACAACCTAAGCAAATGACCGGCTCAGACGAACGATTATGTTTCTGAATTGTGTCAGGCATTATTAATTGATCTCGCGCAATGAATTTTTGCCCAAATGAAAGCTCAAAATCGTGGACCTATTCACAGAATCGTCCGCTTATTCACAGAAAAAAAATTAGGAATGTCATAATTTTCCCCGATGAACTTATGTCCCAAAATAATGTAACCAATTTTCATGTAAAAAAAGTGATTCAAAATGAAAATTGGTTTTGTCACTGTTGTCCGCTAACCGCTACGTGAATGCGGTTGGGTGGAGAGTCACTGTCATTCAACGCGAAAAAACATGCCAGACGAGCGGTGAGTGCGGAAAACATTGTAAGATAAGCAGCGAATTTGGTGAAATTACATAAACCAGGCGGTTAATACGGTAAAAAATTTATCGCCTAGTAGCGATGAAATTACATAGTTTCACCGCTGAATTTAGCGGCCAATTTAAATAATGTCGCCGTTTATCAAAAGTTTCCAAGCTATGTTATATAAGAGCGGAATGCGGTGAAATCACATAATTTCATCGCTTAAATTAGTGGTAAAAAATATAAATTCCTCGCTCAAAAGAAAGTTTCAAAAAGATGTACAATTGGGGGGTAATTTTCAGAGGCTAAAACGATGCAAGATAAGGGGGTATTGGGAGTAAGGTTAGAATTGTTAGATTTTACCCATAAAATTAACCCCTAATTTTGTTTTCATTTTTTGACACTTTTTCTAAGCGGTGAATTTATGTAACATCACCACTAGATTAAGTGAACTTACAAAATCTCACCGCTTTTCACCGCTGAAATATGTAATTTTCTCGCTATAAATTCGCCAATCTTACAAAAATCAGCGTGCCTGTTTTACTGAAAGAGTGTAGAATTTGATTTAAATTCAAAACAAATATCTACTACTAAATAACACTTAGAGTTTGTGAGAGGTGGCGCAGTGGTGATCTAAGTGGTTGACAAGCAGCAGGCGAGCTGATCGAAACCTTGAAAGGCCGGCAATTTGTAGAAAGAGGTCACATTACATATTTAAGCGTTGAAATGTGACGAATTTTTATAAGTTCACCGCTTGCTCTAGCGTGAAATCACATAATTTCTATCACATAAATTTTTACCGAATATCTTACATACTTTTCCGATTTTTCCTCGACCCGTATTGAACCTGTGTTAAACGTACGAAAGTTTTTCTAGGATCTTTCCGTCTGCGATTGAGTACATACAATTTAAGTTTATTGAATCATGCAGCCTACAGGAGGAATAATCACTCTTAATCTTCTGAGCATTGCCTCTCCTTCTTTTATATAAGTTTTCATTCTTCAACCGATCACACGTTTCTTTTAGTACTTTAGATTTGTTCAATTGAAAGATTTTATCTAAAGGATTGCATTTAAGGCAAGTAGGCGTGGTGACCGTATTGATTTGTAAAAATTGTGACAAGGAACTCTTATTCGACGAGTAAATTCTTTTTGACAAACAAAACCTCTGAAATAAGGATTTATTATATTTCTGTTTTCCGAGTGACAATGCAGAACTGTTTAGCAGTTTTAGTTCTACAGTTGACGATAGCCGCTTTCTATCTCTTTGATCAGACATATTCTTATGAGGAAGAAGTTCTTGGGAAACGAGGGATAGTAAACGGATGGAAGGCAGAGAACACTTACCCCTTCTTCTTCGAGTTGCAAATAACGAGACTCCCGGCAGATTTGATTTGACTCCTCACTGTGGCTCAACACTTATTGTTCACGAAGAGTTTCTGCTGACGTCAGCACTCTGTCTTTTCAAAAGGACAACCCTTCAGATGCGGATGGTGCAAGGTCTTTACTTGTTATATATGGTGTTGCATGAAAACGAATTCCTTGTCAATTAGATAATGACAATAACTATAATAAAAATTCTCGGATGCCCGGTTAAGATTCTTGCAAGATTTTGAATCCGGGCTAAATTTTCTTTTCATTGAATTACGTTTTGTAATTTGTTTAATAAACAATAATTTGCTTCAAAGATATTTCCTAAAACATTCGTACCCCAATTTATTTCTTGCCTTGATTCAAAAAATGTTCAGACGGAATGAAATTTTTCGAAAAGTAACTCAAGATCAGAGTCGAAGTAATTAGAAGTCGAGACCGAAAGAACTCTGATCACATCATCATCAAGCATACATGTCTACACCCTTAGTTATACAACTTAATCTGGGATTTCAAGGGCTGATATTTCTGGACAGTTGTTTCAACGTTTCGACGATTACGTGTCAACGAAGATTTCGAAAGACAATGCTGAAAACAATAACCGACAGTTGCTATCGGAGTTTTTATCATTCCTCGTTTTAGCTCCATATCTAGCCATAGAAGAGTACCCGAGCAGAAACAGAAGCGAGGAGTGGAAGCCATATCTTGTGGCTAATTCAATCCCACCTCACTTCAAGTCCACACATTGGAACGAGTATGTCACTAACTACTGCTAAAAAATATCGTTTGATGCAAACATTTGCCATTTCTCCAACGGCTTACTTCCTGCCTAAAAATTACTTGGTTTCCAATCAGCATCGATAGATATCAGATATCCCCCTCTCCCTCACAGAACCAACCATGTTACGATCATAAATAAAGGAATCGATAAACCCTTCCAATCACAAATTTGTTTTTTGAGTCCGCCCGGGTCGAGGTTTGGTGGTGAATTTTCGTAAGAAATGCGGTGAAATGTGGTGAAAAAAAATAATTTTCACCGCGTATTTCGTACATCTTTTTGCGGTGAATGCGGTGAATCGCGGTGAATTATTTTTTTTCACCGCGTTCTCGGTGGCGGTTAATTTTTTTTTTTCACCGCTTAATGCGATGAATTATTTTTTTTCAACGCATCTAGCGGTGAAAAAAAATAATTCAACGCTTGGGAGAAAGTGGTGAATTATTTTTTTTCACCGCATCTAGCTGGGTCGATAATTTGCTCAATCATACAGAAAAAATGGTTTGAAAATAAAATTTTTTGATATTCTCACTTCTGTTGTCTGCTCTCAACATTTTCCAGTTTTATCTGCATCCAACTGATTTTTTTTTGAAAAATTGCAAGTATACTTTTAAAGTAGATTACTACAAGAGTTCGAAAACCTAGGTTGGGGGGTCGATAATTTGCTCAATCATATAGAAAAAATGGTTTAGAAATAAAATTTTTTGATATTTTCACTACTTTTGTCTGCCTTCAACAGTTTCCAGTTTCAATTGCATCCAACTACTTTTTTGAAAACTTGCAATAATCATTTGAAAGTAGATTACAGCAAGAGTTCAAAAATTTATGCTGGGGGTCGATAATTTGCTCCATCTTATAGAAAAAATGGTTTAAAAATATTTTTTGTTATTTTCACTACTTTTGTTTGCTTCCAAATCTTTCCAGTTTCACGTGCATGCAACTGATTTTTCTGAAAAATTGCAAAAATATATTGAAAGTAGATTACAGCAAGAGTTCAAAAATTTAGGTGGGGGGGTCGATTATTTGCTCCATCATATAGAAAAAATGGTTTAAAAATATATTTTTTTTGTTATTTTCACTACTTTTGTTTGCTTTCAAATCTTTCCAGTTTCACTGGCATGCAAATGATTTTTTTGAAAAATTGCAAGTATACTTTTAAGGTAGATTACTACAAGAGTTCGAAAACCTAGGTTGGGGGGGTCGATAATTTGCTCAATCATATAGAAAAAATGGTTTAAAAATGAAATTTTTTGATATTCTCACTACTTTAGTCTGCCTTCAACACTTTCCAGTTTCAATTGCATCCAACTGATTTTATTGAAAACAATATGGATACTTCAGCCCACAACAAAATTTCACATAATTTAACGCTTTTTAGCGTTGACACCTAGACCTGGGGTCGAATAGCGGTGAATTATTTTTTTTCACCGCATTCACCGCATTCACCGCATTTCTTACATTAATTTGCCATAATAGTCTATGCGGTGAATTTTCGTAAGAAATGCGGTGAATTTGGTGGTGAATTTTTGTAAGAAATGCGGTGAAAAGCGGTGAATTATTTTTTTTCACCGCATTCACCGCAATCACCGCATTTCTTACGAAAATTCACCGCATTCACCGCATTTCTTACGAAAATTTACCCAAAAACCTCGACCCGGGCGGGTAAAACACTAGTTCCCAATATTATATTATTTTTTAAAAATTTTGCAAAATATCCACTATCAAAAGCACATATTCGCGTTAATTACAACTGAAAACCCTCTTTTGAGATTATCTGGTCAACAATCTCTTCTTTTGTCTGCCAAACAAGTTTTCCACATAGGATTAAATCTATCAGTTGCCTACTTAAAAACAATGTTTCAACAATGGCCATCACACGAGAATAATTATGCTGTGGACTTTAAAATTATTCAAAGCGTTAATAAAACAAAGCACCAAGAAATCAGGCAAAAAGTTGGCAAATGGATTGCAATAACACACAAATCCACATATATGCATATTTTGATATAATTGCGCATCTTTTGAAAGATATTCCCCAAGTGCTTCTCACCAATATAAGACTCAGTTTCCACATAAGCTAATTTGCGTGTATATAGGACAGACAGTTGGTAATCACCGAATGGAGAACAGACTGATCCATGTCCTCTGAATTAATTTATACGTCATCATAGCCATAGCTCCCTTCTTCTGTTGTTTTTAATTTCGAAGCAGTATTCAGGCGAATTCTTCAGCGACAAAATGTGATTTTGCTGCGGATAAACTTACATCCAATTTGACTTTCTTCTCAACACTTGAATAGATCCGCAAATGGGTGTTTTTTGCTCAAAAGGTCTTTGAATATGGAATTAAATAGGACTTTCCTGAACTTCGTTTTCTAGACCGAGTTATCGATATTTTGATTTTTGTGAATATTACTTTTATATTATTTTTATTCACATTTTCCTCATTTTTGCCTAAACTTTCGTGAACTGTGCTTACGTTTGTTAAAATTTTTGAGAACAGATTTGTCGATTTTTTTAAGAAAAAAGCATTGTTGACTCTTTTGATTTAATTTTTTGGCAAAATTTCAGAAATTTTCATTGACAATATAGAATCTGAAATTTTAGGGTGGAGGTTTTACCCAATTCTCAATTCCACAATTGTTCCTAGAATCTATCTTTAGAGAAAAACTACTGGACTGGATAGTAACTTCACAAACCTACTACTCTTAATTAGACTACAGGGTTATACCAGGCCCTCCATTCAATCCCTAAAGAAAGTGTTTTCTGGCGCTATAGAACTGTAGTCAATTGCCAATAATAATGATGATATTAGAAAATGTTTGCAATGCCTCTCTATGTTATATGAGATTTTAGCTTCTAAGAAATGTTTTACCAATTGAAATAAAATGTTGACTCTAAGATTGAGAACTATACCAGGTCCTCAATTCACTTTCTAATTAATCGATCAACCATTATACTTAAAAATAGTAGATGACGTGAAGAGCTCGTCGGTGTTCACTCCACAACCAAACCTGACGAGTATTAACCAACTTGATAGAACGTTAGGACATTGCACATCAGGTACTTCAGGTTACTGCAGACCGTTTTAATTGTCTACTTGGTTCACCATTCCAAAATAAATGGTTTGACTAAACTTGCCAAGTCTTCTGCGAGCAGGCAGGCCTACCCTCAGCTTCACTATGTGGTCTCCTGGAAGGAGCTTGGCCGATTAATACTCTCAGAAATCAATCGTCTGGATGTTGTCCTAGACTCGGTGCTGTCCTCCAAATCGTTAACCTAACTTAACCTAATTGTGTATGGTTGATCACTACTTTACTAGTCATCAAACTAAGTTTAATCCAATTAATTGAAGCTAAAACTATGTTTTTTGTTAAGTCATAAAAAATTTGATGTGAAGTTAATAAATTTGTACAATTGTGCGCTTTAGATTTACGAGAAACTGTTAATTTAGTTACCCGAATTTACTAATTTAAAACAATTATTACAATTTTCAGTACCCCGACAGAGATCTGTTAACGCGCTCGTCGAATCAAGTTTACTCCTCAATTTCGATTATCACGACAAAATAATTATTTTTAGACTGATTTTGGTTACAAAAATTGGCTAAAATTGAGCCGTATATATACTGCTTATCTATGTTTGGTTATGATAGTTTAGTCCTATTTTTTCCAAAAGCTCCGAATCTTTTTGTGAAAAATTTCTTTTTAGGAAAAGTTTTCGGAAGCTCGTTCATGACTTTGATAACCCAGACCCCTAATATGGCTTTCTCATTCTTCATTACGTGTATGAGAAATTGGTGTTATATTTATCATAGAATCTTTATCAAGATCCATATTTACTTATTCAACCGTTCTCATTAGTTTAATATTCTTCGCCATTTTTATCTTGGTACGGTTTCAAATTTAGAATTTGCTTTGGTGTCGGGAATAATTCAAGGTCAGTATTTAATTGGTGCTTTTCCGAAAATCGTTTAAGTTCAATTTTCCATTCCTACGTCCCACCCATCCGGACTAAACTATTCTCCTGAATAGTACAACGCTATGCAATTAGCATCATGACCACAATTTGCGGTACGACAATTTCAATCGACTTGAATCATTCGATTCGCATTCTTTCCACTAAAATAATTCTTTCCTCAGTAGGAGTTCCAATTCCGGCATTTCTAATTGGATCAGTTGGGGAACTGTTTAGGGGTCTCCTTTTCCTGTTAATCACGTAAAGCTTCCTTGCTATCCAAACAGCTGCAAGTAAGAGTCCCAGCAACTATAAAGTAAAAGCTAATAGGCCAGCCAATTCTGATAGGGTCATCCGCTAGGAGGGCTGAAAAAGATGTTCTTTGCTGATGTCATTTTTGGACTGTGTCTGTATTCTGCCGGACATATCTTTAATCAGTTGAGGGGTCACTTCCAGCGTTGGGACATCTTGGAATTTTTACCTAACCCTGTTTAGCGTCAACGTCTGCTGCTCGTTCATTGGAAGATTTGTAGGAAGACTTGGTATAGTAAAAACTGCGTCAAGGATATCTGGAGTGCTGATGGTGGTTATTGATCCACTTCGTTCCACACATTTGGCAGGGTCAGGTAACAAAACCAATCCGTTATTTGGATGAAGTATTTTCCCGTTGCCTGGAGGGTGTACCAAGCAGCTTTTGCGACCAGTCACCCTACTGGAAAGTTTCTTTCCATCTTGGTATGTTATGTTGTAGAGGAATTGCTGGTCATCTGCCGCACATAGAAGGTAGATAAAGTTACCCATGTAGACTTTTGTTGGCAAAAATGTCAATTCAGTAACTTCTCGTACACAAGTCTTCAAAACCGCTACCTCGTGGTCGTAAAGTAGAGCTGTTAAGCATAATTGATCCTGTGCGCTCACCAGTGCCATTCGTTCTGTGCACAGTTTTAACTGTGGTGTACCGGGGCATGACAGTTACTCCTCACTGTTCCTTTCTGCGTAACTTTCTTCTCGTCTTGACACAATAAAGCAATTCCGGTCTGGTTTCAGCGTTGCTGCCGTTGTAGAATTTTTGATGGGTTGTGGTAGTGCGATTGCTTTGTAGGCGTCGTGAATAAGCTCTACACTGTACACTGGAATCATCAGAGTGAACAGGAGCCCGTTGTCGTTGGCATACACATTTCTGTCTAGTGGTAAACTGTAATATAGACTGGAGTCTTCTGATGTAATTGACATTTGTTTTCCACTGAGTTTCAACATTGAGAGTATTTTCTGTAATTCCAAGTAAGGTATTAGTGCTGCAGGTAGGTTACCATTAGCTAGAACACCCATACTGGTATCAAACTGTGTCCCTTCTTCTGTCGTGTACAGCGTTTGAAGTTGTAGCTCGCTCTGTATTACATTCAGTGTCCAAGTGACGTTGTTGATTGCACTCTGGGCTAGGAAAGCAAACATAAATACATCCGTTCTCCGGTGATCGCATACTTGTGCTTGTTGTAAGCTTTCCATTGTTTGTTGCAGGTTGTTCAAGTTAGATTGCACTCTCCGAAAATTGTCCTCCGTGTAATTTAACACCCTTTTTGTATCTTGGTGTAGCTTCAAGCTGCTGCTTGCTAGAAAGTGAACTGATTCGTTTTCCTCGTCGTTAAGGTGAACTGTCCGTGATTCGAGGTTGTGTAGTCTCCCTTCCAACATTTCCATATTCTGTTTAGCACTGTGACAAAGGCCAAACACAGAGAGAAGTCTGCAGCCGGCTTTTGCTAACAATGGCTCCAAGGTTATAGCTGTTGCTGCTCCCATCTTAAACAAGAGGAGAAATCGTTTTTGACGCTGTATTAGATCTGTTTGTTTAGTAAAGGCTTTCACCTCGTCGATGATGTGGTTTCTTCTTCTTTCTGCTCTGCCATACTCCGTCTTAATGGATGATATCAAATCATCAAAGTGGTGTTGTAGTAGTAATCTGAGCTCTTGGAGGACTGTTGTAAACTGAGAGACGTTTTAAAGCTCCAAGTCTAGCTGTCTTAAAAAAATATAACGATGTCAACTTTTTTATACGAATCTGTCAGAGAAACCGGAATCTGTGGTTGAAGTAGAACATGAGCGCTAGATTTTCCACTCAGAATCGTTTGAAGTCGCACCGCAATTGCAAGTAATATAATCGAAAAATTGAACATCTTATAAAGGGTTAATGCTCTAGATGCTTAGATATTGTTATCCCCATAAATTTAGGAAAATACTATAATATTTACTCCCTTTTTTAAAAAAAATTGTCAAATAGGACAATCAATCATTTTATTGTTAAATAAATTCCAATCAAATGCCAAAGTTCTTTCATCTCATTCCCAGAAGTTTCCAAAGTT